>NC_046161.1:4840638-5053138 GCF_011064425.1 Rattus rattus
TGGGGTTGATTTAATGCCTTTTAACATATTTTTTGAGGCTTTAATTGTTTTTACTTTATGTGTATGGATGTTTTCCCGTGTGTGTGTGTGTGTGTGTGTGTGTGTGTGTGTGTGTGTGTGTGTGTGTGTGTGTGTGTGTGTGTGTGTGACCACACATATATAGTGCCTGTGGAGGTAGAGGGTGAACATTGGAAAGTGTGGGACCCAAACCCAGGTCCTCTGTAAGCACGGGTGTTCTTAAGTGCTAAGCCATTTCTCTAGCCACAGTTTAAGTTTTTTTTTTTTAACCAATGTTTACTCAACCAGATCTAATGAATCATTTTTAATTTTCTTAAAATTTTTATTATACTTTTGTATTTATGTGTGTATTTGCGTATCTTTGTGTGTGTGTGTGTGTGTGTGTGTGTGTGTGTGTCTGTATGTCGATGTGTCTGTGTATATGTCTGTGTATGTGTATGGATATGTATGTCCGTGTGTATCTGTGTGTGTGTGTGTGTGTGTGTGTGTGTTTGTGTGTGTGTGTGTGGATTAAAGGAGGATACATATAAGCAAATGTTAGTTCTCTCTTTCTACCATGGGTGTCCCAAAAACCTAATGCACGCAGTCAGTCTTGTTAGCAGCTTACTTTACCCGCTGAGGTGTCATTTTTTATGATAGCTCTCTTCTAAGGCAATGCTGAGATTTTAAGTTAGTAGGTAAAATATCTATCTGGCATCAACAATCTCTCTGTGTCTCTGTCTCTGTCTCTCTGTCTCTCTCTGACTCTCTCTCTTCTTTCCCCCTCTCTTTCCCCTCTCCCTCTTTTTCCTCTCCTTCTCTCCTCTCTCCCTCTGTCCCTCTCTCTCTCTCTCCCTCCTCCAGCTGTAAAAAAGACTTTAAAGAACTCGTAGCCATCCCTTTCCTCAGACTCCAGCCACCAGATTCAGTATTCATTTACTCACCTGAGTTTGCTGGGACTCTGGTTTTCTTTACCTTGTCTCTCACAGCACTCTTTACAGCTGGAGGTGAGTTGCACATACCCAATGCCTTCTTATCTCTAAGTGCTCTGTTCTAAGTCTAGAAAGGCCTCGGTTTACTTTCATAAATAAATACACTGAACCCTAAGTTCTGCTCCGCTTAGCTGATTGCCCAAGTCCTGTGAAAGGAGGTTCTTCATCCTTCTGCGGTTTATTGCCTGGGAAGCCTGAGGGTCTATGGATGTCAATACCTGTAATTACTAAATGGAAACTCACCTAAGGTGCTTCAGCAGGTTTTCAGTGATGAGGACAATATCAGCACAAGGAATTGTTAAACTTCCCCTTGAAGCTCACTGCTGTGTAACTCAGCATTGCCCTCGCAGCGGTGCAGTCCTCGAAGTGATGCAATTCTAGCTCCTGGTGATCTTCAGTAGGATGGTAATCCTACTGAAGGCAGCTGGACATTGCCCCAGACCAGAGGAGAAAAGCTCTCTGAATGTGAGTTGAGATTACCTTCTTCTGGCTAGAACATTCTGCAAAATAGTTTGAGAGCGTCTTTGTTTTTTTTTTTTTTTTTTTTTTTTTTCGAGCTGGGGGACCCAACCTAGGGCCTTTGAGGCAAGCGCCTACCACTGAGCTAAATGAGTGTGCATTTGTTAAGGAGAAGGAAAGAAGCTGTATTTGAGTATGAGAGGAGAGGGGAAGTATTTCATGGGGAATCATAATCAGAATATATGTATAGAGAAAGTAATCTATTTTTCAAAAATATTTTAAAAAATTTCCTGACTACCCTTTAGAAAGAAAACAGGAATCTAAGGTATAATAATAAAATTAAATCAAATTAAATTAAAAGAAACAAAATTGAATGTGACAAAATAACAAAACAAAAAAAGAGTCAAAAAAAACCAAAAACAAAAAAAAAAAAAAAAAAACAACAAAAAAAAACAGAGATGCACATGTTTACACACCCAGAAATTCTATAAAAACCCCAAATGGAAGCCATAGTATATACACAAAGAACTGGTGATGTAGAAATGAAATAAAACAAAGTTTAAAGCTACCCAGACTTAACATTATGAGATGCAGAACTTCCAAAGATGCCTTTGAGTTTGTTTTGTGTTGACCATCTACAGGTGGGCATGGACCCTTTAGAGTGGTTTGATTCCCTAGTGAAACTCACTTGGAGAAGTCAGATTTTTCCCTTGCAAATGGTATCTATTGGGTATTTGTTTCTGAGTTAGGCATGAGGGCTTGAGTCCACTTCTCCTTTCAGCTCTAGGAGCCCATCTAGTTCAGACCCTGTGCACACTCCTCCAGTCTCTGAACTAGTATGTCCACCAGCCCTGTTGTGTGTAGAAAACCTTGGTTCTGTTCTGTCCTCCACCCATTCACTCTGGCATTTAAACTCTTTCCAACCCTTCTTCTGCAGAGTTTCCTGAGCTCCAAAGGGAGGGATTTGATGGAAATAACCCACTTGAGACTGGGTGTTCCAAGGTCTCGTTCTCTCTGCACGTTGACTGGCTTTGGGTCTCGGCGTCTGTCCCATCTGCTGCAGGAGGAAGCTTCTCTGATGGTGACTGAGCAAGGCAAATCTACAGTAGGATTCCGTTAGGAGTCAGTCTATTGCTGTGTTCCTTCAGCAGAGCAGTAGTGTTTGGTTTCCCGTCGGCTCATCTGCCTCAGGTTCCTGCCCCTCAGTGCTTCGAAGCAGTGTCGGGCATAGGGTTCCATCTCATGAGGGGAAAATATATTTTCAATAAAAGTGGGGTGGGGGAAATGACACAAAGCCACTCTCTGAAGTAAACCAATGAAACCCTAGGGGAAAGATGATAACCTAGAAGACAACAGCTTAGTGTAGGTTTTGCAGGAGAATGAAAGTAGCCGAACCAGGTTTCAACAGCAAATTCATTTAGCATGTGATGCCGGGAAGACTTGGATGGAGGAAGAGAATAAATTGTTAAGAACTGGGAATAGACTGGTGAATGAAGAGTGAGCAAAGGCAACACAAAGTCTTGTTCAAAGTCTTGATCTTGGGTAGATAGACATGCTATGTGCTCCAGAGAAAGATAGCTGCAAGTGTGGAGGACGAGTCACAGGGCTTGTCACGCAGGAAGGAGGTCCCGGGTCCACACCGAGCACACATGCCTGGTGTGGTGCTGCACACCCACCGGCCCAGCACTCAGGAGTTCAAGGGCCTCCTTGAGTACGAGTTAAGTTTGAGTCCAGCGTGGGCTCTGTAAGATCCTGTCTCAAGCAGAGAGATGAAGAATGGTTTTGAAAGCAAGCAGAGAAGGTGGGGGAGCTGCAGCCCCCTACAGGCCTTCACTCTCTCAAGTATTTTCCCGGCCGAAAGAAGATGTGTGGTTTATTTTGTCGTTTGAGCTATCTGTTTTTAACTAGCAATAGTGAAATCTTTGAGGCTTTTTGTTTTTAATTTTTATGGAATTTATGGCTCTATAGACATTGTAGATAAAATCTGGGCAAGTATTGGATTCTTGTTGTTGTTATTTTTAGGCTGGAATCTTCTGGAATAGTTTCCCAAACACATAGTGTTCATGGGATTGCACACTGTTTGTCTTCAAGAGCAGTCAGTCCCACTATTTATTTTTAATGGAGCTCCCCTGAAGATAGGAGTTGAATCCCAGATTAAATGTTTTATGCTTACAATGAAAATATTTCATCTTCTGTATCTGCTATCATAATAAATAGGGATTTAATAGTTAATGATTCTTCTGAGTCAGTATTTGTTCTGAACTAGATACTATGCTTAGGAAATTTCACATAATATCCTCAGCAGTCTTGAAAGGAGTGGGTGTCCTTTTTTTTTTTCCTAAAAGAAACCTGGGATTTGCTGAAGCTAACTTCTTGCTCAGAGACGCGCTCTGCCAGAATGACATTCATGTTTGTCTGTGTCAGTATATGACACAAGAAAATGATTCTTTCTAACTCAGGGACTACTTTCCGGCACAGTCACCTTTATATAACAGGACTTCTGTGCACGCTAGAAAGGGATGCTTTGATGATGTGTGTTGCCTTCGAGAGGAGTGAATGTACCCTGTGTCAAATGGGTGCAGAGATGAAGATACAGCATGTTTATCTGAAAATGAGTGAGGTCATTCACACTGGGATGATGGGTTTCACCATCTTTGGATGATGCAAAGTTCACTTGCTCCACCTTGGTACTCAGCAGACTAGTTTGGTGGCCTTGGGTAACCTGTGCTTCTCTGTGCCTCCATGGCTCTGTGGGTCATATTAGGGCCGTGTGGCCTCTGCTAGTTCTTTCTGTGGTGCTGTGTTTCCCACCAGCTTGACCACTGTGACGTAGCAATGTAGCGGATCTTGGGGAGAGACTTTCCTTGACTCTGCTTCAATTTACATTTATCGAGTGACTAACAATCCCAGAGCTTTGTTCTAGGTTCTTGTGAAGAAGATTTCTTTAGATTATCCAACAACCATTATTTTCTGACACGTACATAAAATAGAAACTTGCAAAATAAGCCTGTAGAGACTTTGTTCAAGTGAGACCGTAGAAACCACGAGTCGCATTGTTTTCATTGGATTGTGCCACACCCAGCATGCTTTTCTTAAGACTTTCCTGCATAGAACAAGCTGATCCTTGTGATTCCAGAGAGAATGCTGAAAAACGTCTCTGAGATGATTAAAAACTGAGGCTTATTTGCCGGATGCCAGACGTGGCCTGTTCTGTAATATGCTGTGTGGTTTTTATTAAATTAAACCTTCTGTTCCGTTACCATGAGCATCTCAGCAACTTATCTAAAATGGATTCTTTATATGATGAAAACTCCTCTCTCTCTTCTATGTCCCTCTCTTCTCCCTCTCTGTTTCTTTCTCCTCTTCCCCTCCCCCTTATGTATGTGTCAACACTAGTGAACTAAGGTGTTTGTTTGCTTTTAGAGAAGCAAAGAATAAATACCTATGCCATACTTCCTCCAACAAGACTCTACTACCTAAAGTTTCCACAGTCTCCTTAGATAGCACCATCAGTCAGGGCAGGATTCAAATACACGAGCCAGTGCGGGGCATTTCTCATTCACAGCACAACTATGCAAAGTGTAGACTTGTAAGAGCATAGAAGGAGATAGTCTCTGAGAGATTTAGTTACTTACCTGGCTTTCATAAATCTTGCTTTCAACCATTAAACATGTACTAATGGCAAGATGTGACAGGTACTGGGTAGATTCCTGAGTGACAGCCTTTCTTCACTTTATTATACTGTGCTGGAAAAGTTAGGTTTACCCATACCTGAGATAGAAGGGAAATGAGAGACAGCCTCTGTGTGCAATACATACAAGAACTTCTGTGTGCAGTACATACAAGAGCTTCTATGTACAGTACATACAAGAGCCTCCATGTGCAGTACATGCAAGAGCTTCTATGTCCAGTACATACAAGAGTATCCATGTGCTATACATACAAGAGTCTCCATGTGCTATACATACAAGAGTCTCCATGTGCTATACATACAAGAGCCTCTATGTGCAGTACATGCAAGAGCTTCTATGTCCAGTACATACAAGAGTCTCCATGTGCAGTACATGTAAGAGCTTCTATGTACAGTACATACAAGAGCCTCCATGTGCAGTACATGCAAGAGCCTCCATGTGCAGTACATGTAAGAGCCTCCATGTGCAGTACATACAGGAGCCTCTGTATGTAGTACATACAAGAGCTTCCATGTAGAGTACATACAAGAGCCTCCATGTAGAGTACTTAGTAAAGGGAGAGGTGAAGTGTGAAGCTGGAAGAAGCCAGGGGAGACTTTTGAAGAGATGGGGTAATCTCGAGGGGACCATTTTGATTCCAGAATGTGAACTAGATATATGTTCTTTAAAAATATATGTGTGATTTTTATTTTATGTGCATTGGTGTTTTGTCTGCATGTGTGTCCTCGTGAGAGTGTCAGATCCCCTGGAACTGCAGTTATGGACATCTGTGAGCTGCCATGTGGGTGCTAGGAATTGAATCCTGTCCTCTGGAATAGGGGATGGTGCTCTTAACCATTGAGTCATCTCCCCAGTCTGTAAGTACATGAGTGAGGTGACAGAACTACGAGACAGAACATGGTTTATTTAAGATGGTGAGATGTTCTGCTGCATGTGGGTTTTCATAGTATGGCTGGGTTTGTCTGTAGAAGCTGTGCTCTAGAAGTTTCTGGACACTGGAACAACTTATCAGCCTTGCTGGTACCTAGCTGCGTCTCTCAAGTTTCTGTTTATATTGACGCCTATGAGAGTTCTCCCCTGGCTGGATAGACGGTGTCTTCTGAATTGTCACCACTATCCAAAGACTGCAGACTGTGACAGAGGCTGGAAGTGCTGGTGTGCTTTCCTGGGTTCAAATTCTGGTTAACTTCTTGTGTGACGATGAGGAGCAGTCACTGCCTTTCCTTTCTTTCATCTGTCTGTCTGTCTATCATTTATTTATTTATTGAAGACGAGTTGCATGTACAGCACAGATAGCACAGGTGGGGAGATTAGAGGACAACTTTCAGATACTGGCTTTCTCCTACTGTGGGCTCCCTTACCCTCTGTGCCACCTTGGTGGCCTGTGCACATCTGTAATTCAGGTTTTTCATCTGCAAAATGGAAATGAATGTTGCTATCTAGGTCTCAATGGCTGCTGCAGAGAGGGCAGGATTGGTTGCGTTAAGTGCTTTGAAAAGTACCAGGTGCAAAGTATGCTGTGTCTGGTCATCACGGTCTGTGTTGTTAACCTTGTAGGGGAATGTGTTGATCACCTCTGATGTAGGGAATTGTATCCTTCATGCCTCGATTGGACTGTGTGCGTTGTTTGGAAGCATTGGTACATCTGCTCTGCTTTGATTCTTGGTTTTTTGTTTTTGTTTTTTAATCTCAGACCGGCTGAAACTTGCTATGTAGCTGAGGCTGATTTTGAATCCCTGATCTTCCTGGAATTGTTGCCTCCCATGTTTTAGGGTTACCAGTGTGCCCCACCAGGCCCTGCTTTGTTTCGTACTCCCATTGCACATACTTTCTGCCCTGTTCACAACAGAGTAAAGTTGAAGACACACATCTGGGAATATGTCTCCTTGGAGTTCTGTTTAAACTTAATCCTGGAAATGCTGCATTTTGGAAACATGGTTCATAACAGTGGACTGACAGGTTATATGTGTTCCCGTAGAAATGTATCTTACTTCTACAGCTAACATGCCATAGTAAATCCATTGATGCTTCCAAAATATAGGTAGGTCCCCACCCTTAAGTCTATGTGGAAGAGAACTATAATTAAGTATTTACTTGGGACTTCATATTCCTCTTATGAGATGAGGTTACAGCATTATCATTAGTGTTCTCTCTCCTGGGTGGTACAGGTTATTATTGCTGACTAGAGCACAATGCCATGTCTTCCGAGTTGAATGTGAATACTCGGGAAGACACTGTGCACATAACTCTCAGGCAGGCAGATGGGAAGGAAACCCTGTGTGTGGCACCGCAGGCCTGCTGACTGTGGGTGCCATTGTTCCCAAGGAAATGAATGCAGTCTCTGCCCTGGCTCCAGATGGAGTGGGTTCTCTGACCCCAGTGTCTGCGCTAGATCCTCTGCATGGCATGGTTCATATTTGTTTTAAACTAAATGCTTATTTATTTAGTTTTAGGAATATGTGCTTTCTGAATGTGTAGATGTGCACCACGTGAATGAGTGGTCTAAATGGAGATCAGAAGACGCCATCAGACCCCTGGGACTGAAATCACAGAGGGTTGTAAGCCTCCATGTGGCTTTTCTGAGTCCTCTGCAAGACCAGTGCTCTCGACTGCTGAGCTATTTCTCCAGCCCATGGTTTATGCTATTAATCTTTTCTTTTTGTATGTAAGGGGAGAATTGATTTTATATTGTTTGTGATCATTTAAAATTTAACATTAAAAAAATTTTTTTAATGATACAATTTCACGTAGCCCAAGCTTGCATTAAACTTTCTGTGTAGCCAATGCTATTCTCCCGAGTGCACATCCGGAGAGCTGGGCTTACAGGTGTGCACCACCACATCTGGTTTATGGGTTGTGGGCAATGAGAAGCAGAGGTTTGTGGACGCTACCCAGACATTCTACACCCAGAGCTCTAACCCTAGCCCTTCATTCGGTTTAAAACCCAGGTTATTTTATGATGTTAGTCATCTTTATCTAAAGGAGGTTGAACCTGTACTTTCATTTAGGGACTTCATCTGGACAACTACGGAGTTGTGTGTCTCTGATTTTGTTTTATATGTTGGATTTTTAGTGTTGGGATTGAACTTGGGGCTTTGAATATGCAAAGTCTGTCCTTTCTAGTTAAGCTACACCCCCAGCTTGTGTTATTTTCAAACCAATGAAGGATATCAGGGTTTCTAATTCAGAATTGTAAACCAAGTAGGAGATAGAACCAAGATTATGGGTTTAGGAAGCCTTCCACATTTTCTTACATTGCGTTGCTAACAGCAAACACAAGCTCTTCACTCGCATTCATGGCATTGTTTGGCACTTCACTATAACCTTGGCAGCTGCAGAGTAAGACTAAACAGAAGGGAGATCAAAGGTTCAAAACCCACCAGCAACTGAGTGCATTTAACTCTAAACTTTTCCCTTTAGTCTTAAAATTGTCCCGTAACCTGCTTGATGTCTGGATTCCTGTCTGTAATCCTGACTGATATGCTTCCAGAAGCACTGGGGTTGGGGGTGAGAACTGACTTAATCGAGTATTGAAACAGACCCCCCACCTGTTACACAGAGACACACAGTAACACCTGTTGCAGCTGGATTACTTCATCAGAGGGGAAACCTGAAATTTCTACATCTGATTTCTTGAGCGTGCTCTAGAGACTGTGGTCTGCTACGACACTCCGACGACTGAAAGTTTCTGTTCTCCTTTTTTGAGATGCTTGCCTTGAAACAGTCAGTGTGCTCTCAGTACTCTCCAGTTGCCAGGAGACTTTTTGGTGCATTGTCGACCCTGTCTAATCCTTACAGAGGCCAAAGGTAAACCATAGCCTAGCAGATGAAGACATTCAAGTACAGATGTCACTAAAATTTCATTCTAGATTCCTTTATTCCCTGGGTCATAGGCTGTCTGTTGAATGAATTCAGAGCATACACACACGAAGCATTACATAGTAGACAAATTTAGTTTATTGCAGAATAATAAGGTACTCTTATTCTGTTTCGGGAATAGTCTTCAAGAGAGCCAATGAGGAAGAAAGCACTCACAGCATGAGAGAGGCCAGAGGCCAGAGTGACCACTATGCTGGCCTCTATGTAGTTTTTATATCATCTCTTAAAGTTTTGGGGACAGCTTTTCTGAGCAGCACATTTCTAACCAGCTTATTCACAGACCTGTTTGGATTCACTTTTGTAGAAGGGTTCAGTGGTAATTTTGTTCTTTAACCAAATGTCTCCAGTTAGATAGTGTGTTAACTTCCAGGCGATTCCACCAGGCTCCTCCCACATAGCAGTGTCTTATGACATAACCTGCTGCCAACACCTGCCATCGCCAGCTGAGGTAGGAGTGGCATACGAAAGGACTGCCGGTCACCCCAGTGATCCCTTGTGTTCCCAGCCAGTATCTCTTTCTCTCCCTTTCTGTCCTCTGTCTCCCACCCCTTCTCTGCCCTCAGGCTCTGCTCCCATTTGGCTGCCTGTCTGCATGTCCACTTATCTGCCTCTACCCTCATGCCCCCTTCCCCACAATAAACCCCTTATACCAGATCTGTTGCATGGCATAATTTCTCAGGGGGGACACCTTGGCATGGGCCCCCTCTCCACATTATATTTCATACAGAGTGACCTTAGGATCCTTAGACCCGTTTGTGTGTCATGTCTCCACTTACTGTAAGAAGTATGTCTTAGATCTTTTCTTTTGAGTAGCAGTCAGAATCCTAGCAGTTTCAGTTCCTGCTTTGACAGCTGCTGATTATTGGATGGGGGTATTCATGAAGAATCCAAGACTGCTTATGAATGACTGCCTAACACAGTCACAGAACTTACCCACACTGTACCCCTAGTTACTGCAAATCACAGGGGTAGAAACCATTCAACCTTCTTGCAGGATCAATGTCCAAGTGCTTGCCTGCATTGGCCGTGTCACTTTAAGCAGACACTTTCTTGTTTGAGGATAAAAATCACCGTGGGCACCCACCGCCATGTCTGTGAAGGGAGAGCAGAGCTTTTCCTTTGCGGTTCAGGAATCCATAGAGCTAAGGAGGAGTTTAGGGAGAAATGGAGCTTATACCCAGAGTTCCATTGGACAAAGTGTTTAAGCAGCTCATCTGGAATTACAGGCAGCGCAGAAGGTCTCTTGATGGTGGGAGAGAGGAGGAAGGAAGGACATTCACTGGAGAATCCCTGGTCTCTTGACCTGCCAGAAGAGCATGAGTATCTTTAGCCTTTTTGGGACAATGAAGAGGTTAGATGGAGCACTTCCCTCTGGTCTTAGCAAGAGCTCTCACAGACAGCTTGGCTTAGTATGTCCTAGGAATCTGAATCACAGTGCCTTCTGTCTCTTTACAGTATTCGATATGGCTGTTACTGTTAGTCTGTTTAGTTTGACCTGGGCATCTTGGTAGATGTGTGATAATGGCCTGGTGTGCTTCTTTGAAAGGCCCATCAGCTTTACTGCCTCTGTGAGGGAGATCAATGATAATCATGGATACTATTTACTGTCTCGTCTAATAAGCACCAGGTACAAACCTCCTGTAGTCTCCCCAACAGTCCTAAAGTACTAATTCTCTCTTGTGCAGATCAGAAAATGAGCCTGAAGAAGGAGGAGTACAGTGCACACAGCTGGGAAGTCTACCCCTTAAAGCCCTTCCTTTTCTCAGGAAGAATTCACCAGGAGAACTAGGAAGTCTACTCCTTAACGCCATTGCTCTTCTCATGAAGAGGTCACCAGGAGGGCTGGGAATTCCACCCCGTAAAGGTCTTGATTTTCTCATAAAGAGTTCACGAGGACAACTGGGAAGTCTACTCCTTAAAGCCCTTGCTTTTCTCACTAAGAGTTCACCAGGAAGCTCTCTTCATCTTTCTCCTTGAATTCAAAGTATCCAGAAGTAGGATTTGTAGCTGGCCCTAGAGTTTTCCTCTTTAATAAGTGGAGATGCCAATGGTTTATTTTGTAAACAAACAAACAAACAAAACTTCCTCCTAATACATTTAAAACAAGATGTCAACAGAATCCCCCAAGTTTTGAAACTTAGACCCTGTGATCCTCAGAACTGCCTTTGGGGAATGCAGCAAGGAGGCCAATCCTTTGTGTTAGAGGATGCTCCAAGTATCTTTGTTGATGGCTCCTTGGGTTTAAGCTTTCATGAATGTTTAAGTGCTGAGCTATGCTGCCACATTTACAGCTAGGAGAGCATTCCTTCTGACACATGTTAACCGGAAGACAGGATAGCAGAAGTCAGGACCTCTGCAGTAGACATGAGACTGAGCTAAGCCTAACAGAAATAGTGGAGGGAGGGTCTACCGCCCTGAGCAGGTTTAGGAGGAACTGTACATTAAAGAAAAAGGCAAAGTGATGTGTAAGGCAGGGCCTTTGTGCTGGAAAGAGGCCAGGGATTCCTCATCAAAGAATGGTGGGCATGGTGTGGGGGTGTGCTGAAGAAGCTGACTGGATGCTGAGGCAGGGGATTCTCTCTCACTTAGCAGGATCCTTGCTAAGAGCAGGGTCTAGAGACTTAGTAAGGAAGGTAATGAGGTAGGACTCTGGTAAAAGTTTGATCAAGGAAACATCTTAGTTTCTATAGATTGGGTCAAATAGAGGGGTTTAGTATTGATTTATAACTCATGCAAGGATACTGTTAAATAGAATACATGTATCATTCAATTTGAAAAGGCTGTACTTTTAATTTTTACTGTAAATATCTTCAGACGAGTCAGCCGACAAAGGTCAGCGTTGCTCTGAGAGATGAGAACTTTATAGTTTCCCTGACGATGTGATGTGAAGTTGATTATTTTTAGTTTCATTTGACACATTTGAGTGGAGTTTAAAGACCTGTCAGTGTGTTATAAATCCCTTGCAGATATTAATTCATTTAATTCTGGGAACCAGTCATTGTCATCCAGTTTTGAGTCTGAGAGCGGGAGCAGAGTTAGGCCCAGAGCAGTTCAGTGAGTAGCCCAAAGTAACAGAGCAAGCGGGTGGAGGGGCGTGGCTTTCAATCTAGGCAGCCCAGCTCAGGACTAGAAATGCTTAGTCATTCTCTTGGGGTGCATCCAAGGTGGCTGCTTACCAAGGGTTTACTTTTTGGGGGTCGGGTCATTTAAGGTAATTTATTCTTCACCCCAGAAATAAAAATGAATTCCTTTTCTGACTTTTCACTCTGATCCTTGTTTGTATTGAAGTCTGCATGGGAGCGTGTTTACACAGGTCTCCATAAATCACAAAGCTCTTTGCAAACAGCCTCCCAGATCGCCTTTTGCCTGTGGTACCTAAGCCAGTAGTTCACTGGGGAAGACCCACTCCTACCCTTCTCACAGGTGCATGGAGCTCTTCCCTTCCACGTTCATTCAGCTTCTTCTCAGCCCTAGTCGCCTCTCTCAGGAATCCCTTGTTTTCAAATAAGTGTCTCATTTGTGGTGTGAGTGGCCATTCCCTGATAGAGGCTTCCAGATAATCCACTCTGGTCTTGAAGGGTCAAAGGGCAGCTTCATACCTTAAAGCATGTACCTGCTTAGTAGTCTCAGTGCATTTTCTTCAGTTGGCCAAGCTGGGGTTTTAAAACCGTGTGCATTTTAAAACTGTGTCTTTCCTTGATTTCCTGAAGCAGCAAACCTCATGATGGGTCTCTCTTCCCTGCAGATCTGTCCATGGCTGTACAGAAGTTTTCCCAGTCTCTGCAAGACTTCCAGTTTGAGTGTATCGGAGATGCAGAAACTGATGATGAGATCAGTATTGGTGAGTACTGGAGTCCACGAGTGGACCGCAGGTAGTGTTCCCATTGAAATCACAGAAACTGCACAGATCTAAGTCATAAATACTTAGGGTAGCCTCTGACTTTAATTTTGAGTTTCTGTGAAAATAATTACAAATTATTTCTAAATTGGCTGTTCTCCCTCTGCCCCGCTGTGTGCAAATTACTTAATCATTCCAACTCAGGTCAGTGCTTTGAGAAAATACTGATAACAGTGTTTGTCTCTGCCTTCAAACATGGGCTGAGCATGTACTCAATATGGGCAGTATAGGATTTAAGAGGCATCTTTCTTTTTTCTTACATTAATACTGAATTCTTTGCTAATACTAGCATTTGTTTAAGAAGGAGACAAAGAGTGTTAGTCATGTGTTAAACAAGTGTTCTAACAGACTATGGTTCAAGTCTCAGGCAGAAAAAAAAATATATATATATATATATTTTTTTTTTTTTTTTGGAAAATTTTTTAGACCAGGTCTCATATACTCCAGATTTCCTTCAATTTGCTAGCTGACTTTAAACTCCTGGTTTGCGTGGTATTGGGGTGAAACCCAGAGCTTTACAGATGGTAGGCAAGCCAATGCTTACCTGGTAAGCTGTATGCATACGAGTGTGAGAGGCATATGGATATGACTGGTACCAGGGTTTGTATATGGTTCTTGCTTCTATATGGGTTGGGAAGTGGCTCACTTATGCTGTCGGAAGTGAGGATAGACGTGTTTGCTACATGAACATCAGACAGACAAATGTTCCTTCCTTCATCCTCAGTGTGGAAAGGATAGCAGGAATGGTCAGGCCCCGTTATCCTCTGCAAATGGATGGTCACTTTTTTTGTCACACTGACACAATATGCTTAATGTACGCTGTCCCACTTGTTTCTGGCCTCTTTACATTTGTGTTGTGAATATATACAATCAACACAGCCAGATAAAGCCTAGACTATATTACCCAGAGAGTAACACACAAGCATCACCATTTAGGAAAATAATACTCAAGGAATTGGATTAGATTTACTTATAAAACTAAATTCTGTGAACGCAAAAGCCAGGCCCCTTTATGTAAGTCTTACCATATGATCCAAGCTAACCTCATAAAAGACAGTCTATCAGAGATATGATTTAAGAAGCTTTCAATTTTCTATGTGTTTCTAATAGAATGAATTAGTAATTAGTAGTTTTCCCTTTGCAAAGGATTATGCAAACACTTCTGAGTCTGTACAGGCACCATTTTTTAATGGTTTGGTGACTTTTTCCCATCAGGTTTGTACACTTGAGCTTATGGAAGTTAATAAAATGGTGTCCGGAGTACATATAGGTTACTCCAGATTTTCTCTCATATGACCATAAGAATGCAGGCAACAGCTGTCCAAATAGTCTCTACCTTTCCAATAAGCCTCTGCTGTGAGGCTTCTTTTGAAGTCACACTTGAGGAACATGGGAGCTGCAGAGGCAGGGTCTTAGTCACATGCCGGCCGCTCCAGAGCCAAGCAGCACGAGGTAACTTCGCAGGCGAGTGGGGAACTCGAGCTCTCTTCTGACTCGTTCCACTTTGACTAAACAAACACTGCTGTGTCCTGCTTGCTTGTAGATTAGATTGGAAAGGCGTGTGTTGCTCAGTAGCTAAGGCGTGCTTTCGACTGCCAGTATGTAATTATAGTCACGGTTAAGGGCTCTGGGGATAAGACAATAGATGAGAGATGAGGTGAGGGTAATGAAGGGGTGAGTGCTGCCTGCTAATTTTACATGAAGAGACTTAAGGATTATGTGGCAGCTGCTTTACTCGCCTCTTTGTGCTTGTGCTCCTGAAGATGGAGCTCAGACTTTCACTGAGTTTGACCACATGTAAAAGCATAGTAAATTCATTTATGTTAATCACCCAACATGTATATCTTATAACTCAGCCTCCAAATGCAGGATTTTAAAATAAATTCTGTAGGTAATAGAAGACTTTGATTAATTTCTGATTAAGTGAGAATCATGAGATTATTCCAATGTGTTTATATGGACAGGGAACTGAGAGAGATGCATACCTCAGGCTGAGGTGTAAGGCTATTAGAAGGGGATGCCCTGGAGTGCGCTCAGTCGCTCCAGTTCTGCAGGGGAAGCTACAATACTTCATGTCTGAACCCTAACTCACTAAAGCTCCAGGACATCTTTATTTATTCTCTTTATTTCTCCAATTCAATGAAAGAGGAATAAAATGAAGGCAGAGCTGAGTGTGGTGGTGAATGCCTGTAGCACTTGAATCTCTGTGAATCTGAAGTCAGTCTGGTCTGAACCGGACGAGGCTGCCTCAGGAGAAAAAAAATAACAAAACAGAGAGAGAGAGAGAGAGAGAGAGAGAGAGAGAGAGAGAGAGAGAGAGAGAGAGAGAGGCTATGATTAATTCAGCAACTGACTGATGTAACAGCTTCAGCCACAATAGTCTTGAGACTGATCCATGGCATAAGTGTAAAATCTGAAGGACTAACAGCGACAACAGAACAATCTCCTCTCAGTGTAAGGTGATGTGCAGTGCCACGGCGGTGTTCATGAGGAGGGCAGGAGCAGGAGACAGGGTAGCAGGATTCTCATGTGCCCATGGTGGATGGAGACAAGTTCAGACCTCGATTAAGGAAAAGGAGCTGCCTTCACATGAGTGAAAGCTCTTCTGGGGAGTCTGCTCAGTGAGGACATCAGTATCCAGCAGGTAAATCTTTCCTCCTCTTCCCTTGCCCCCTTCTGCCTACACCCATGCCCTTTAGACCTTTTTAGGTTTTTGTTTTGTATTTGCTCTTGATTGCCAGTGTGACACGGTTTGGAACAGTAAACTGGAATTCCTCGTGTAAGACCCATTGAGAACTTCTTGGGTACACTCCCGTGCTGAAGTCCAAATAGAGCATTCTATTATGCACACACCTTCACACCCCAAACTGCGAGAGGCCATTGCTTCTGTGCACCACAGGTAGGGGAGCTGTGGGCTTTTTTGCTTGCACTCACGGCTTCCCAGATGCATGCAGCACTGGTGAGTGGAAGCAGCTTGCTGAGTCCATCTAGATAGCGTTTCAGTTGCTGCTCAGATTGCATGCTTGGGTACCGCTCAGGAGTTCCGAGCTAAGGAGGCTGAGTTAGCAATCTGGGGGTCAGACATTAGTGTGGTGGGAGGTATCAACCTTTCTCTTAAGTGATATATTTATAGGATAGATTAGGAAAAAGGTGCTCAATTATTTTACTATGATCTCTAACTATGCAGTAATATTTTCCAATCACTGCAAAAACACAGTACCTTTTGCAATGGTATTCCTGGTGCCCACGCATGCTGGGATTAACCATGTTCCAACAGGAGTTATATACAGACCTTTAAGACTACTAGGAACAAAAGAGTTTGTATAGAGAAGACAGTCTTGTTCTATTGAAAACTGTTTACAGGGATTTGGCTTGAAGATTTGCAAGTTCACAGATACTACTGTGAGCCTATCTAGGAGTTGGTCAGTCTTGTAAAGATAATTACGCACTAGAGAATGTAGGGCAATGAATTCTATGCATCTTCATATATTACTTTAGCATTTACTCCACTCATACTGAGGGCGGAGCATGAAAGTTCCTCTGACTTGTTTTTCTGCTTAGAACTTAAAATTTGAAATAGCTTTTAATATTCTTGTGTATGTGATGCATATATGTGTTTGTGTGTTTGAAAGTATGTGTGTGAGAGAGAGTGTGTGCATGCATGTGTGTGCACAGGCCATCATGAACATATGGGGGTCAGAAGATAAGCTCAATTTTGGTCCTGGCCTCCAGCTTGTTTGAGATAGTGATTTTTCATTCTTTGCAGCTGAATATTGCAGGCTAGATGGCCTGTAGCTTCTGAGGACTCTCCTGTCTCTGCCTTTCATCTGACTGCAGTGTTCTGGGTGTGCATTACTGGACTAAGCTTTTACACGGACTCTGCTCATTTAAACTCAGATCCTCACTCTTGAGTGACAAATGTTCTACCACTGAGCCATTTCTCTAGCTCTTGAAATAATTCCTGAACACCCTAGTCTCTCTCTCTCTCTCTCTCTCTCTCTCTCTCTCTCTCTCTCTCTCTCTCTCTCTCTCTCTCTCTGTTTTAAAGCAGTTCTGATAGTTTTAGTTAAGCTGAGCTCAGCACAATTTGTCTGTTCTAATCAATGCTGGAAAGCCCCCTGCAGTGCACATGTGGCTGTGCACGAACATCTTTGATAAGGAGGCAGTGTCCTGTGCCTAACTCTTGGAGACTCCTAAGGACATCTGGGAAGAGATGACACTTGCCCTCAAGACTTAGGCATTTACCAAGGAGAGCCCGTGTGCTAGTAAATGTTTTAGGTGAAGACTGCTTTCAGTTAGACACACCCAAACAGAACACTCTTGTGTTGCAGGTAGGTAACTCAGAGCCACCTGCCAAAGAAGGTTCATGCCAAACCCTTAGTTGAGAAAGGGGTTGAGTGATTCAGAGCAGAGTGTGTTTTTGTACTAAGCATCTAGTTATTTCTGATCTGATTAGTGTATTTCTGTTCCTGCACTTAACTCTGTTTTGAATGCAAATGTGCGCTCATAGTAACAAGGGTCATTAGTATCTAATTGTCTAGAATGAAGAACCTGTTGCCTTCAAAAACAAGTTACCCATGGCAATACAGTACACATTGTATGCATGTCTTTCATGGAGGGGTTTACTTGAACCAAAACCAACCTGTGTTGTATATCTGGCATTGTTTTGGGTGGTCCTATATAGTTTTGGTTCTTTTTGTTCTGTCTTCAAGAGACTATGGTGAAAAATGAGGCGGCAACTGTTAAATTTGAGACAAACAGCTTCGTTTGCTATCAGAGTACAACATTATGGAGTTGGTTCTATTTTTCCACTTTTTCTAGGGTCCCAGAGATTGAGCTCCGATCTCCAGAATTATGAGGCAAAGTGCTCTACCTGCTGAGCCATTTTCCTAAGTGCTTTACCTCCTGAGTCATGTCCCTACTTTTGTTTGAGACAGGGTCTCATATACTCTATGCTAGTCCTGAGCTTGCTATGTGGCTAGGAATAACCTTGAATCCAGATCTGCCTGCCTGCACCTCTTAAGTGTTGAGATTACTGGTGTGTACCACCACACCCAGCTTAGTGGGTGTATTTGAGTAAACATGACCTTATCCAAGTATAAATATGTATTGTTTCATATCTCCTTGAGGCCGAGGGCCTGCCCATGTGGTACAACAGCAAGGGAACTCTATAACGAGTTAAAGTTAGCCTGAGTGATCCTGTGAGATTGGTCTGAGGGTGTCAAGGGAAGACGTTCCTCAGTGAGGCAGTTGGAAAAGCTTCAGTTTGATCAGCTACTTTCTCTGTGTTGTGAGGAAATTCTTATGTAGGGTAGAAACACTTTGAGAGAGAGAGAGCTGTATTTGATGAAGACTAACAGGCGTATGCTGAGGAAATGGCTCAGCAGCATAGTTGCTTGCTACACAAGCAAGAAGACTAGTGTTCCAGCACCCAAAGCCCACAGAAATGAAATTCCAGCCTCAGAAGGTGCAGAAGGGGATCCTTAGAAAAAGTTTGCTAAAGAAACGTTCTAAGCCCTGGGGTGAACTGAGAAACTTTGCCTCAAAGAAAAGTGTAAGCGTGTTGTAGGAACATTCCTAATAACATTCCTTGGGGCTGTCACATGCAGGCATACGCATGTGCATGAGCATACACACACACTTATGAGTATACACACAAAGACACTATATTCACATAGACATGAAGAAAAAGAATAAAAAGAATCAATCTATTATAAAACCAGAATCTCTCTTCTACTTAAAAACTCACTTTTCTTCAAAAATAACTAGTGGCTAAACTATTGAAAACACATAACTGCTTTCCTCAGAATTTGGTTACCTACTTGAAACACTCACCCCTACAAATGCTCTTAGGATTGTTAAATGATAGCAAGGTTCATCAAGTGGAACTCTTTGTAGCCATGACACTTTTCTTGGTCATTGTTTGACCGTTTGGGCCTCTGCCTTCTACATGCTGATTTGGGGTCTCTTTTTAAACAATATCATAAACCAAAGACAACGATATTGTGAAGTACAAATTTTCCAAAGAGACCTCTGATATTTTATTAAATCTAAGTAAAAAGAATCCCTCGTCATTTGCTGATTTGAAAGACAGTCTGTCAGGTTTTACAAACCGTTGTTCTAACCCACTTAAGTGTGGTTATGTGAAGCAGGAAGTATCCCAAAAGTGGAAGAGTTCCAAAAACCTGGATTGTTTATACAAATAACATTTTCTTTTGAACTCTGGAGGAAGCATATTTTACTCTTTAATAGCTCTCAGTCAGACAATTGAATTATTGTTTTCCATCTCTCCTTCTTTGTTAAGCCACCCCTATTTTTGTATCCTGCAACACCACCCACAAATAAGGCTGGAGACAGCAGAGTGCAGCCTAACTGGAACTGTAGTTAATGAGAGAGCGCTGCTTAAGTCAGATCATGTTGTCAGATTTATATTTTATTTATTTTGTCTTAATTGGTTTATTTTCTTTTAGACAAGTTCTCATGCACCACACACTGGCCTGCAGCTCTCCATGTAGCCAAGGAGGACTTTGACATTTCAGTCTTCTCAAGGGTTTGGGCCATAAACTTTGGCTCATGTGTATTTTTAAGAAACTGGAGTTTATTTGAAATTTTAAATGAAAGAAAATGACTCAGAAAACTTGCAATGCCACAAGCCTGAATAAGGATTGTGAGTTTAAGACTAGCTCAGTGAGACCCTTTTTTTATATTTGGACATGTCTAATATGACTTTTAAGGTATGGTCTTCTAAATTTGAGAAAGTATTTCACACATATGCAGGCATGTATGCACATGCATATGATTCTTACATATGTGTTAGAAACGTGTGTTTTCTAATGTTTGTGAACATGAAAGGAAATTTCAAAGCAGAATTGAAGATGGTTTTCTGTTGTTTTGCTAAGGGCTACCTGTTCTATTTTAAGCTGTGTGCATCTCCCTGGGAACAGGACCATGCGGGGTGATCCAACCTTTTGCCTGGATGTAGTGCACTGACTCAAAGGTGAAATAGTTGTAATATCCTTCCCCGACAGCACATGACTTTAAGAAGGCCTATTTAGACAGGCCATCATCTATGTTTGATAACACAATGTCACAAAAATAATCTCAGCAAAAAAAAAAAAAAAAAGAAAAAGAAAAAGAAATGCAGGGTCAGCTAAAACACAGAATGCAGCAATGTGCAGTGTCCGCAAACTTGTGAATACAAACTCATCTCTTCTCAGAGCCATTGTTTACCCAGTATTCCTGGTGCTTTCTTAGCCAAGAACAGAGGAGTCGAAAAGTTGGGTGGCCTAACCCGCCCAAACTCGCCTGCTTGAAGCATGGGCAGTGTGGTGGTGGCCATGGCCCACTGGGGACAATAATAGGTTGGTTGTTTCCCTGCCTTCTCTCAGAGCAAGATGCCAGAGCAGGACTCTTAGAGTCAGAAACCTGCTTTGCAGCTTTCTCTCCACTCTGAGCTTGCCTGTGCTTGCATTTCCTGTCTGTAAAACTCATTATTCATAATAACTTAGCAGGCAGCCAGTACTGAGGCTCGCTCAGTGGCTTGGATCATTCATATTTATGCTATCGCTGGGGAAAACAACAGTAAAAGTTACAATGACGTCACAGTTCTGTTGAGTGTGTCAATGCTGCAGAAGCACCTTCCTTGGGCTGAGACCCCATCCAAGATAGAGCAGTCCTGGCAGGGTGGGAGGGAACCGGAAGGAGACTAAGTCCGAGACAGCGCTGTCTAAAGCAGCTGCAGGGAAGCATTATCAGAGGAGGGAAAGCATCTCTCACCTTTGGAAGGGAAGAGATGGCAGCCATAGTAACTGCTTTCACGTATTGATGACTATCATACGTGATGGAATCAACTTCTGCGGAGCGGGATTTATTGTGGCTGACAGATTGAGAGGGTCTTAGTCTGACTGTCAGGGAAGGCGAAGTGGATGGAGTTCATGGCGGTAGGAGTGTGTGGCACAGGATCCTCACTTCATGGTAGACCATGAAGCCGAGAGAGGGTTGGGAATCAAGGGTCGGGCTATAACCCTTAATGACCTCCCACTAGTGAACTATTCCATGAACTGTTACCACCTCTTAAAGGTCTCATGGCCTCCCCAGGTTGTGCTACCCGCTGAGGAACAAATATTTCAGACCAAGAACTTGAGGGGGACTTTTCAAACTGCACCAAAGACCTGAGGTAGGAGGGAGGAGGGTAAGGAAAAATGGCGTGTGCAGGTCCTGGGACGGTGGAGCTGGGAAGTGTTTTACTTGACTGTCTTCTGCAGGGGTGACGATTGGCTGTGATAGCCTGACACGAACTGTCAGTATCTGCTGTATACACCCACAGTGCCATGAAAAGCCACTGCAGAACCTCACAGTGCTACGATGAGATTGGTCTTAGGAAGTGGAACTAATGGTTGGCTTAGAACTTCATGGTCTTTCAGATTTTTGCTTAACAACAGAGCCATGTACTATTTTGTTTTTAATTTATGCATACGTGTGTGTCTATACTCATGCCTGCAAGTAGTGCCCTCAGAGACCAGAAGAAGGTGCTGCAGTTCTTGAAGCTGGAATTAGACAGTGTGAACCACCCGACTTGTGTGCTAGGAACCAAACTCTAATTCACTGGAAGAGCAGGGAGCGCCCCTGACCTTGGAGCTGACCTCTGAGTTATCAGTCCAGTCCCCAAGACAGGCTTTTTAGCAAGCGAAAGTCTGTGCAGGAGACAGGTGCAGTCTGCAATTTTGTTACGAGAGTTTCTCAAACATTCGCTTAGGAGACCTCTTTATTGGTGTCTTCCTCATCTGCTTGTGAAGTCTAACTTCACAGATGCTGACTGGAACATAAGCTCTGCATCACGGTCCATGATAGTGTTACACCACAGTCCTTTCTTGTGGATCGTTTATACTTCTCTGTCTGGAAGTTAGATGCTTTTAAGGTTTTCTACTTATCACCCCTTTCTTTTGGTCGTGGGGCTAGAAGGATGGGGTCTCATATTAGCTCCTGACTGTGTTGTCTGGGTGAGTAGAAACTATTTGTCAAAGAAATGTTGCTGTGATTTCAGAGAATCCCAATGTCAGTGTATTTTTGTTTGTTTGTTTGTTTTTATAACGATCACTGTTTTATCATTTAAATGCATTTTGTATTTGCAAGATTTTGGGTTTCCTTGGGACATTTTCATACATGTTAGCTATTAAATTTCCCCTTCTCCTTCTTTTTATTCTGGAATCTCTTTCATTTTTATTTTAATTTTTTAAAGATTATTTATTTCAATGTTAATGTATTTTTTTGGTAACGATCACTGTTTTATTATTTAAATGCATATTATATTTGCAAAATTTTGGGTTTCCTTGGTACATTTTTATACACATTAGTTATTAAATTTCTACTCATTTTTATTCTGGAATCTCACTTTTATTTATTATTTATTTATTTATTTTATTAAAAGAGTATCACTTGCTAAATACTGCAGCAGCTCCCTGAAGCACAATGTAATTCTGAACGAACAGGATTAGGCTCCTCGGTCATGAGGGCAGACTGTAAGTTCACTTGATAGTCACTCAATAGATCCTTAGGGAGCACCGAGGGGGTTTGCAGGCCCAATTTGGAAACATCAACATGTAAAACAGACAAAAAATAAAATCATGGGAGTTGTTGGCAAACATATGGATAAACTTGCGAGCCATGAAGGAGAAAATGGCTAGGTAGAAGAGCAATACTGAGGGAGAAGCTTAGAAAGGAGAGCGCAGGTGACTAACAGACCTAAAATACAGAAGTCCTGGGTATCTGTCTAGGCTATGCGACCAATAAATAAAAGGAGTGGTTTGCAGCTGTTTCCTCATCAACTGTACAGTTCAGGGTGGTTTTCTTGGGGCTGTAGAGAAGGGCTTTGAGGTTATGTTTGAGTCTTGGAGCTCACGTGAAAGTGCTCTTCCTTATGGAGGCCTACAGGTAGTACCAGAAGTCTCAATAACAGAAGTAGAAAAGATTTTTACAACTCTTACCAAAGTGCGGAGTAGTTTCAGTAAGTAAAGTTACAGTAAAGTTTTCAAGCATCGGTAGAGTGCTTACCTAGCATGCATAAAACCCTGAGTTCCGAAGCAGAAAATTCCGAAGCAGAGCAAGATGGCAGGCTCTCTAAGACTCACGCTCAATGAAAACCAGCCTATTACACGATACATTGTTTACTACTTAACTATAGTTGGAACCTTTTATTCTTCAAGCAAAACATTCGTTTTATTTTATCGTCAGTCTTAGAAATGTCCAGATTGCCTTTCACCAGAATAAACTTGAGTAGTCTAGTTCTCAAGGTAGGGAGGGGGTGGTCTCTGAGCCTTGAATTGGACCTTGATTCTTGGAATCTGATACAGCTGTGAGAAGCTGCTACTAGGCAGTTAGGTCTAGAGCCAGCCACCCATTTTCTCTCTACTTTACAAGAAATTAGGAAAGAGAAATTGTAGAAGGGAAATAGATGTATTACATTTTGTTCAAATCCTGGGGTATCTGATCACCCTCCACCCCCACTTCCATGCCTGTGGCCATCCCGTAATTTAGAAAAAGACATGAGCCAAAGGCTCGGACATGTGTAAATTAAACGGTGAGACAGACCAATTGGTCTTTTCTTTGAGAACAGGAAACTTTCCTGGGCACTCTTTGTTACAGGAACAGTTTTTTGTTCAAGTCAGAGTCAAGGAAAATGGAAATTAAAAGTCTCTCCCTTTTATTCTTCAGATGGGGTCTTCCTATGCAGTTCTGGCTAGCTTAGAAGTTATTCAGTAGATGAGGCTATCCTCTAACCTGTAGAGAATATTCATCCATTTTTGAAAGAAAAAAAAACCAATCTTGTATTTTTGTGCAATGTATATGATCCCACCCATCCCAGCCTGGCTGGTCTTCTATGCCTAGTACTTTCATGTCAATCAATTTAAATAAACAAAAGTAGGGGGGCTGACAAAACAGGAAGGGCCCAGAGTCTCCCTAGAATATCTCTGGGACTTCTGCCTAGGATCATAATGACACAACTCCTGCTTTAATCAATGGGTTGGTCACACAGAAGACCATTTGGTGGTGACTAGGTTGGGGGTGGTACCAGATGTGCTTTTTGTGACTATACTGGTAGACTGACCAATGCGTGGTACAGGCCATATACTCAGAAGGAAGTTTGGTTGTTTCCAATTGAAGCCTGGAAGAAGATTTTGTTTGAGGTATGTCCGTCCGTAGAATAAAAGAGATGAGGTTACAGTGAAAATTTCCCAGAACTATAAAAATCAAAACTAGGCTTTCAAATTGAAAAGCTATGGAAGGCATGGTTTGTCCTGGCTTTGGATTGAGGGAGTGCTTCTGGTGAAGTGAGGACAAGACTGCTTTGAGTGTACCAAAGTCAGAGAAGGGACTGGAGGCTGGGGACACCAGGATCTAGCAAGAGTGGTAATTTGATTTGGGACTGGACACTTAGGTCAGGTGCTTTCAAAGTCAAAATACCAAGGCTAGAAATTACAGTGCTCTGTATTAATATACGAAACCAGGTGCTTATGACTACTTCATGGAAGCTACACATAGTGCTTATAATGTGAAAGTTGGAATTTCCTTACCTGTTAGAGATGCTGAGCTGTAAAGTGGCAATGTCAAGGGAGCCTTGTAAAGATTTTTATGTCCTGATGTGATGCTAGGAATTGAGAATTGGTGCCTTGCATTTGGCGCAAATGATCCACCACTGACCTAATCTCAACTGATGATCATGTTATAGCTTCAGAGCTTCAAATGGGTTGCAGTCTCCGATGCTGATGGGAGACCTTTTTGAGTATGGACAGAGAGAGATCAGCAGTTGGTGACCAGATGTGTAGAGGGAAGAAGTGAAGATAATTCTTCAGATGAGTTGTTGAGGAATTGTAGAAACACTTACGTGGTTTTATGGCATGGGTACCTATGGGTAAAACATTAATTGTGAGCTAAGTCTTGATACATATTGTTTGAGATTCAAACAAAATCCTGTTGGAAAGTCCCAGCCTTTAATTTGACTTGTTAAACTTAGGATAATGACTTGGGAAGGTGGGTTTACTTCTGTAATAGTGGGCAAGTGTCTACATTTCAGTGAGCTAATGGGAGTCAAAGAGTTTAACTGCGCATATGACCATAGAGGCTCTTAAGCTGATTTGCCTCAGTTTACCTATCTGACAGGTTTGTATGCCCACATTTGACTTCCTCCTGAGATACGGTGAGCAATAGTTTTAAATCCCCTTAAATCCACCTCATGTCATTCTTCTCTATCCTCCTACACTCTGGAGAGTAGGTCGCTTCATGTTTGGATGTAGATCAAAAGGAAGGAACAGTAGCTGTGTGTTCTACTTAGTGTTGACTGTTGCCCAGACTGAACCTAGAGTTCCCTGAGAAGGGGCTGGGGTCTCAGTTGAGGGATTGCCTAGCTCAGGTCATCTGTCATAGGGAATTTCTTGATTGTTAATCCATGTAGGAGGGCTCAGTCCATTGCTTGGATGGGTGGCTCTGGGGGGTGGGGCACAAGGAAGGCTTATTCAGAGCACGAGTCTTTTAGAACCAGCAAGCAGCTGCCTTCTGTGGGTTCTGCTTCTGTTTTCTGCTTCAGTCTTGACTTGACTTCCTTCAACAATGTGCAAAGTAATGTGCAAGCGGGACCAAACCATTTGCTTTCTCTAATTTGCGTTTTCTTGCAATGTTTTCTCACAGCAATAGAGAGAAAAAGTGGCACCATGTGAGGAAGAAAAGGTGGTTATGTAAAGAGGAGGAGGGAAGAAATGGGCAAGCAAGGTTTGTGGTGTGATGAGAGGCTCCGAGGGGGAGTTGCCAGCTTCAGAGAGGAAGAGCCAGAAATGGAAGAGTGGACAGTGTTGATCAGGACTCCTTGATGTCTCTGTGTGGAACAGGACACCAGGGCATCTGGTGAGAATGAGGGAATTTTGGGCTGGGTTCTGGAGAAGGAACATTCTTTTGAGATAGCCACTGTGGGAAATAAGATTTGGAGTAAACTAGGGTTGAATAGCAGGATTCCCGGAAACACAAACCAAAGGGGTTAGATAACGTGAACTTTTAGTGTCCTGTGGCGCACAGCCAGGAGGTCACAGCTGATGAGAGGTTGTAGAGCAGTGAAGCTGGGCAGGGAAGAGGATGTGAAGGCTTTTGGAGCGGGTTGCAGGAAGCCGCTGAGGGATAGGAATGCCATTGCAGAATGTGAAGGAATGTATGGTGGGAAGTTACTTCTGGTGGCGGCCAGCCTAGCAGGGCGCCTGCTAGATAGATGTAAGTGGATGGTTGTCCTCAGCAAGTCCCTCAGGGGTTGGTCCACCCTCCCCCTGGGTGCTTAGTCACTCTTGGAGAGCAATGGCCCTGGGATTGTCACCTTTCAAGATGGACAATTCTCTGCTGTAATCTGGCAGTGTAGCAGGCTGGCACTGTTACCTCAGCCTTGCAGTCACAGTGGCTGGAAGAGTTTGGAACTGATCAGGTTAAATACCTACTTTGTCTCACGCCCATTGTTCTGGGGCTGTGGGGCAAGGTGTCCCATCGTCGAGCCGTCTGTTCTTTCTCCTTTCTGAAATGAAGCCAATGCTTCACATTGCATGTTGACATTAAATTAGAGAAATAGGACTCTGAAACTTTTGTTTAGTCTTGAGACAGGGTTTCTCTTTGTAGCCCTGGCTACCTTAGAACTCACGTTGTAGATTGGACTGGTCTCAAACTCAGAGATCCACCTGCCTCTGTGTCCTGTGTGCTGGGATTAAAGGCAGGTACCTATCACACTGCCCAGCTGGTTTCTGTGGAACTTAAAGTCACAGAGGGAATGGAAAGTCATATTTGATGTTGTGGCTGCCAGAAAATAGGAGCTAGAGTTTTGGCTACAAATAAGGTCAGTATGGTAAAGTGGGCGGGGTGGTCTGACACTGAAGTCAAAGATGGACCATACCCAGTGACTGATGGGAAAGGTGCGGCCAGTACTGATGCCCCTCCACTGTTTCGTTGACACAGCATTCACTATTCGGGCATGCCACAAGCAAACTGTGTTTGTTGCTTTGTGCTGAGGTTCAACTGAGCAGCAGTCAAAGCCTTGTGCCACTGACACTACTTCTGTGCTACCCTTGAGCTTTGTAATTATTCAAAGAAAATAGAATCCTCTCAGCAGTTGTTCCCCACATAAACTCCTTAGGATACCGCGCCTCATAAGTCCCTGCATGTGTCTGCAGTGTAACATACACCCATGCATGTGGCATGCAGAGTCATTCTACTTTGTAACATACAGATGCTCATGCTGCACGCAGAGTCATTCGGTTTTGTAACTTACAGATGCACACGTGCCATTGAGAGTCTTTTGACTTTGTCCACTGATGCTGTTTTTACTTTTCTTAGTATGGTTAGTCTTAGGAACATAAAAGTAATGCACCTGTCATAGCTTATCATCAAGCTGTGTCTTCTTCCTGTGTGTAAAAATCAATCCAGAGGGCTGCTCAAGGGGGAACTTCACTGCCCCATTTTGTGCTTCCAAGTAGCAAAGATGTTGTAATATTATGACATTCTTGCGGGAGTCTCACAATGTAATTGCAGCAGTTCGATCTGACACACACACACACACACACACACACACACACACACACACACACACACGAGATACTTCTAAGGATTCTCTGTTCTCCTTGGTGCTCACTTGGTTCTTGGCTATGGATCATTGGAAAGCTACAAGGGATGTGCTTCCTCCAGCGAACAGACCTGGCAGGCTGGGGTTGTCTGTGCCACTGAATTGGTGATCTGTGCTTTCCTTTGGGATGGGCACTGTTTCAGACTGAGGACAGATTTCTGAAAGAAGCATTTAACCCAACATTTTGTTGTCATGGTTTAAAAATGTGTAGAGCACATGCTGAGGGGACTTTAAAAACTGAGTAGAGGTGTGTCTGTCAACAGTGAGTAGGATGCTACTTTCTTTCTAGTTCTGTCTTGTTTTAAAATTTCATTTATTTACCTATCTAATCCCTATGTGGGAGTTGTACATGTGTCACGTGGGGCTCAGGGGACACCCGTGAGAGTTTGTTTTGGCTTCCGTACTGCCGGTCCTGGGTAATGAGTTCAGGTCATCAGGCTTGACAGCAAATGTTTTTACCCATTGAGCCACATCTACAGCCCTGTTTGGTTTCGAGCAGCTTCACTCTGTAGCTCAGGCTGTCCTGAAATTCACCATGTACGTCAGACTGACCTCAAACCTTAACTGACACTCTGACCCTCAGCCTCTGGAGCGATGGGAAGTAGGGATGAGCCACCACACCTGTCTTGTCCTCTCTCAGTTTTGCTTCATTTAGCAGATTTTCTAGTTAAAAAAAATTAATTGGGTGAATGTATGCTTAAAAATTTAAATCAATTGCTTAAAAACTGCTTAAAGGGGAAAGATATTTTGGACATTCAAGAATGTTGAAAAATGGGTGTCTTTGGCAAATATGTCCAATGTTATCACTAAATCTCTTCACTCTCTAGGGTGGGATTTAACTGGTACCTTTGTGAGTCGTTAAATTCACACGGCCACTCACATGTTCACTTGGAGGATAGATCTCGCTAGTTCCCAAAGTGTTTTTCCAATATGTGTTGTGGAGATAAAAGGAGTATGCGTAATAATATCTGTGACCTCAAAAATGTCTGTAGCGTTAAAATTTGTAGGGGAAACTCTCCTGGTGGTTTGCCAGGTGTCATGCGCTGCAGATGGGCAGGAAGGGGAGGATGGTTAGCAATGAGTACAGCCAGGGAAATTTTATGCAGGTGGCTGTAGTTTGGATAACATAACTTTCTGAGATATCTGGCTCATCTTTTTGATGATATTTTCTATGTCAAAGACTAAAAGCTGGTATTTTTATTCTTGAATGTACATTGGATTGGATATACTGCATAGATATATTGTTTCTAACTTATAGATTAACACGGTGTTCGCTGGTGGAAAACTCATTGCATATTAAGTATTATTTTTGGAGACGTTCCCCTAAATCAATTTCTCAGCCTGAAAGTGGGTGTGGTCAAAATCTGTAATGACTGTTACAGTAGATGCTACTCTGGACCTAGACTTTTATTCACATTCAGTATCAGTATCAGTAAATAACACATGAAAGGTCATTAGTAGATAGTTCTGCCTGGGTACTAGAAAAGTTTGTACAATTAACAATCTTTTTAGATTTTGCCAAAGTAACACCTTTGAAAAAATGGCTCAAAGGTTCATAGAAAGTGGAAGCTGAAGGAGTAACTTCATGTTTCTTGTGCTTAAGGTCTGGGGTACAGTAAAATCCTGTGGATCTCATGTTCTTTCGTATAAAGTAGTGTTTAATAAATTAAGTTATTAATATAAATCGGTTTTACATGTTCGTAAGGTTTGCTGAGATTTCCGTACATAACTTTAGGGTCATGTGTTCATCTCTCTTTCTCACACATTCTCTTTTACCTCTCCCAGCCCGCCCCCACTCCCTAGTAATCCCTGGACGATTTCACTCTTCAGAAAACTCCTGTTTCCACACATAAGAGGAAACATGGGGTGTTTGTCTTTCTGGTTTATTTGGCATTGTATGACATCTGGTTCCATCCATTTCCCTTCAAAGGAATTGGTACTAGCTCAGGACACCCAGTGAGTTCTTATCACAAGAGTCTTGTTTGCCCCAGAGGGACAGAGGACAGAGAATAGGAGACAACGACAGGAGATAGAGGACCAGGGAGAAGGGGACGGAAACAAGGGAGATGCGGAAGGGCATTTGTCCCAGAGGGAGAAAGGACTGCCCCTGGATAGAGAGGAGATGGATTTGGCTCACAGGAAAATGGGGTTTTTTAAAGTTATAGGGGGAACCCTATGCTAGAGCAAAGGGTCAAATTTTAATCGGACATGTGAATTAGGTGAGTCAAAGAGGCTTTTGATTGCTGAACTTCCATACTTTGATAGATAGACCTTGGTCGGCACCCTCAGTAGGAGGAAGTGGTCAAATAACAGAATAGATCTGGTGGCCAACTTAAGGAATGTAATGGAATTGTTTTTGTTTAGCAAGGCAGAGGGAATGGGAGAGAAGGGCAGGGCCTACCAGAAGCACATGATCGAGTATCCTTTGAATGACTTCAGCTTTCTGTATGGCTGGGTAATAGTCTGTTCTATGTGTATGCACACATGAGACATCTCTATTGAATGCACTACTGTGAGTAGTGCAGCAATAAATGCAAGTACTTGGGTGTATATGGGGACTTTGCCTCCTTCAGTGCAGACCTACAGATGGTGCGACCTGTTTGTAGTGGTTTTGAGGAGACTCTGTGCTGATTCCCTAGGGGCTGCACTAATTTAACCCCACAGCAGCACACAGAGCTTTATGCCTTCCACAGCATCACTGCTCTCTCTTCTAATTGATTGATGGATTAATTGGCTATCTCCATGCTGAGAGGGCTTAGGCGGAACCTCCCTGCACTTTTGATTGGATTTCTTTGGTTGCTGAAGGCAGTGAGCATTGCTCCTGTATTGACTGTTGTTTACAGGACTATAAGTGAGAAGCATCTACTAACCCATTGTTCACTTGTTCTCCGAGCTATTTGTGGGCTTAGAAGTGTTTTGAGCTCCTTATAACTGTGGACATCAGTCCTCAGTCTGTGAAACTTTGGAGGCCATTTTCTCCCATTCTTTGCATTAGCCATTACAGCACTGATTATTTACTTAGCGGTGCAGAGTGTTTTGATACATTCTCATGTCAGTTCTTCCATTTGCATCCTAAGCATCAAGGAATGCTCGCCTGTGCCATAACACATTGAAGTGTTATCCCATATTTCTTGTGGCACTTTCAATGTCTTGGTTCTTACAAGAAGATCCTTGATCCACTCAGGTTGAGTGTTTTTTGTTTGTTTGTTTGTTTATTTATTTTTATTTTTGTTCTGTTTTTTTGTTTTGTTTTGTTTTTCTGTTTTAACTGTTAACAACTGAGACTCTCCTGGGAAGAGAGTCTCAATAAGGGATTGTCTACATTGGGTTAGAGTGCGGGCATGCATGTGGCGGACCGTCTTGATTAAAACAGTGAGTGTGGGAAGATTCAGCCCAGTGTAGGTGTAGACAGGGGATTCTGCACTGTGTACGAATGGAGAAGTTAAACTAAGCACAGGCACGCAGGCGAGCATAGCACTTTTATCTTGGGATGTGATGTGATTGTGACCACTGTCTCAAGCTCCCTGTTAGGTGACTTCCCTGCAATAATGGGCTGTAATACGAAATCGTAAGCTAAACAAACCCCTTCTCCTTTAAGTTTGCCAGGATGTTTGTCACAGCAGCAGAAATGAAGCTAAAACACGTTTGTATAAGGCTCTAGCTGGAATCACCTCAGCAAGAACCGTTCTTTCTCAGCCCTGTCTGCTGAGAAGGCTTTCTTTTCCCCAACACATGCTTGTCCGTGTTTGTCAACGTTGATACACTCAGTCGTAGGAGTTTTATCTTACACCGGTGCATGCTCCAGTTTTCATGACCATTCCGTGATGGTTTTGACCTTTATCATTCTCTAGCACATTTTGAGAAAGGTATTCTCTTTGCACTGGAGTTGTCCCTTTTGTTGACAATCTCGTCTGCTATTTGGGGTCCTTTGCACTTCCATTGGACTTAAGCTTACCTTTTTTTGTTTTGGTGTACAGTGTCACTGGTGTTTCATGCAGGCCTGTAAATCTCTTGCGCTCTAAAGGCTACCTACACAGAGTTGATCCCTGTATGGGTGTGCAGCCTTCCCACCTTCTAGTGTCTTCTGTTCTTTACTTCTGTGTTTGATAATTTTCATTCTCAAGGTGTTTCCACTTCCTTACTTGAGTTTATTCCTCGATTCTACTTTCTTTCTAAAAGCAGTCATGAACAAGATTGTTTCTCTGTTTTTTTTATCCTTATCTATAGCCAATGCATAGGAAAACTATTGTGTCCGTGTGCGTGCGTGTGTGCGTGCGTGCATGAGTGCATGCATGAGTGTGGTACAGAGGTCTGTAACCAGAGTCTTGCCTCTTGAATGTCATACCCCTAAGCCACATCACCAGCCTGTTGCTCAGTTCTTTTTATTGATTTTGTGTCTTTTCTGCCTGACGGAGTTTGTTTATCAGTTCTGTGGAATTTTCAGTGGTGTCTTTAGGATTTTCTTTCTTTTTAAAGATTGAATTCATTATTATTTATATGCCTGTGTGCATGTTCATGTGTTTTCCTGCAGATGATGCTATAAGAGGGAATCATCCCGGGAAGCTGGGGTTCTAGATGCTTGTGAGTTATCTTCTGTGGGTGCTGGGAACCTAACTGGTTTTTTGCTGGAGCAAATGCTCTTGACGCTGAGACATCTCTCAGCCCATTTAGATTTTCTTTCTTTCTCTTGCTCAGTTACTTTGATTAAAATGGCAAGTAGGTATTGACTAAGACTGGTGAGCATCGACGTCCTTGTCTTGTTTCTGATTTTAGAGGAATGGTTTGCAGTACCCCATGGTCTTGTAGTCTCTTAAGGCATTTGTGGCTCTGTGTGCTAACACTGCTCGTCATCTCTGGTGGCTGTCCAGGAACAGTACACAGCTGGTTCTACCCAGCTTTTGACAGCTTCCTGTTGGACTTTGTGGGAGTGGGGTGCGGGGGGAGTGTAGTGATTGGAGAGCCCCAGAAACTTGTTCTCCTAAAATCTGATTTACGTGTGTGATAACAACTTGAGACTTTTATGCTTATTTTGAGGGCTTCTTGTCTTATTTCTGTTCTTTAAGTGTGCTATTAATGCAGTACCCCCATGATTATTACAATGGAGTTAGGAAAGCTTCCGCCACATTCTTCTGAAGTTGATGGCCAACCGACCGATTTATGAGACAGATAGTCACTGTTCCCGTGTGTTTACATTCTCAAAGAACACAAATGTCTCCGTTTGAACCAAAAATATGTATTTTTTTAAGTGGAACCAGCTTTAGAATATTTGAAAAAACAAGTTTAGCTTTTTTTGGGTTTTGTTTGTTTGAAGACTTTCCCCTGAAAAGTCAACAAAAGAAAAAGAGGGAACAAAATTTATTGTCAGATTGGATCCAGTTTCTTAAAACCGCTGGAGGCGGGTGGGTCTTGTTGTGGGGAACCAGACATTCAATTTATTTTGTATGGTAAAGTTTGTCTTCTCAGACATTTACATTATAATCAGCTATTATCTTGCCGAGTGTATAAATAGCATTTATATGGGAAACAGACCAGTTCAGTGCAGATAGAAAGTGGCACCCACTCTCTTTTGAACAAATAGGCAGTGGAGACAGAAAGGAGAACCTCATTTCTTACTCAGAAACCAAACTCCACCTTGGTAGATTTCCTGATGGAACCTGTGGGTATCAGCAGGTGTCTCCAGGGTGACCCAGGAGCCTGCCTGTGGGCATCAGCAGGTGCCTTTGGAGGGATCTGCAGCAGGTGTCTCTGAGTAATCAGGAGCCTGACGTCACTTTTCCAGTTGATTAGCCAGAGGGTCTAGGTTTGAATTCTAAAGAGAAGGCCTATTTGTTTCAGGGTTCCTCACTGTTTGTGGTAGATACAATGTAACTTTAGAAAATTGTATCGTGTGCAACTTGGGCCCTTCAGATCTGTGCTGTTAGAAAATAAAAACTGTAGGATCTCCCTTTTTTGTTAATTCTTTTTAAAAGTACAGGTTTTTATTAAACTTAACAAAACCCAGAAGTCTCTGTTCCAGCTGGTTCTCACTGCTTCTACTTACTCCCACAGACAGGTCAGAGGTCAGAGGTCAGAGGTCAGAAGCTGCCATTTCTTATGCTTGTTTGCATGCTTGGTTTTTTTTTTTTTTTTTTTTTTTTTTTTTCAGACCATAAGTATCCTATTGGCCCTTGATTTCAATTTTTAGGTACTACTTCCTGATATCCTGGCATTTTTTTGTAATGTGCCCTTGTTTCAAATTGCCACATCATCTTTCTATTCTTTCAATTTAGTTGACAGTTTTAATATATTCATATTATAATGAGTAAGTGTATTATTTCTGACACAGGTAGCTTGATACCATTATGCCATTTGTATATCTTTGTTTTCTGAGTTTGTAACTGGCTTTTTCTCCCCCTTTCCTCCTTCCCTCCCCCTTTCTTCCTTCCTTTCCTTTTTCCTTTTCTTCTTTCTTTTGTTCCTTCCTATTTTCTTCCTACCTTTATTTTTCTTTATTCCTTTCTCCTTTCCTGTCTCCTTCCTTTCTTTCTTCCTTCCCTCCTTCCTTCCTTCCTTCCTTCCTTCCTTCCTTCCTTCCCTCCCTCCCTCCCTTTCTCCCTCCCTTTCTCCCTCCCTCCCTCCTTCTTTCCTTCCTTCCCTCCTTCCCATTAGTCACCTTTTGTGATAGGGTTAATTGGCATCTTGACAAAATCTAGACTCACCTGGGTGATGGACCTCTCAGCGTTCTTGTGGGTGTATCATCTTCATTACCTTAATTAAGGTGGGAAAACCTGCCTACCCACTGTGGGTGGCACCATTCCCTAAAGGGGTTCTGGAATATTAAAGTGGAAGGAAGGAACCAAGGAGCAAGTGCCTTTGCTGCTTTTGAGCCCAGTCACAATGTGACTAATTTTCTTCTCCTACTTCCTTGCTTGATGGACTTAGCTGAAACTGTAACCTAAAATAAAGTCTTTCTCCTTTAAGTTGGTTCTGTCAGATTATTTCAATGTAACAGTAAAAGAAAACAAGACAACCTTAACCCATCGAATTCTCCAACCTTGTTCTGGTAACTCTCTTTACTCAAAGGAAGTAAAAAAAAGTATAATATGCAATTGAACTCTTTAACACTCTTTCTCTATTTTGAGGTATGTTTTCCTTAGCATATTGTAATCATCTACAAGGCTGGTAGGTGGGTTTCTTTTCTTTTCTTTTTTTTCCCTTTTCATCTTTTCTTGTCTTCCTCTGGTTTTCCAAGACAGGGTTTCTATGTTTACCCCCAACTCTCCTGGAACAAACTGTAGATCAGCCTGGCCTCCAACTCAGAGATCTTCCTGCCCCCTGCCTCCTAAGTGTTGGCACTACTGTCCAGCTAAATAAATTTACATCTATCTATCTATCTATCTATCTATCTATCTATCTATCTATCTATCATCTAGTGTATCTAAGGTGTGTTTTCCTTTCATGTTATAAAATGGGTTTCAACTTGACATTTTCATACATTTATGTAATGTGTTTGATTGACTTTTTATTACCCTCTTTTCTCTCACTCCACTCTTTTGGATTCTCTTCTACTGTCATGCCTTTTAAATGGCCCAATGAATTTCATCAGAGTTGCTTAGATCATGAGAGAGAGATTGTCTATAAGACATTGGGCACTGAATAAGAAAATGTAGTTTCCTCTCCCTCAACCATCAGCAAACCCTTAGAAATGGATGGGGACTTGTGACTTCCTTCCTTTTTCATGATGAGGGTTGCTGGGGGCTTAATCTTGCAAGATTTTGGGCAGCTGCCGCCTCTCATCATGGCTGCTGTATGTTAAGAGTGCATGAGAGGTCAGCAACTCTCCCTCCTCTGCATCCCCATATTTCCCTCTGAATCTTACATTCTTTCTGTCCTTTCTTCCACGATGTTCCTGAGCTAATAGAATTTAGTGGGGGTGCTTTGCATTATTGAACACTACTAAGTATAGCTGGACAGTATTCCATTTATTAGGCCCTGCACATGTTTGTGCCTGAGTGTGCGTATGTGTGCATGCATGTATATGTATGCATGCTCTCATATGCTCATGTGTGAGGTCAGAGGAGAGTACAGGGTATCTTCTATCATTTTCCGCCATATTTCTTTGGTGTAGTAGTCTCATTTGTCCCATATCATTTCCTCCCTCCCAGCGCAGTGGTCACAGGCATGTGCGGCTATGCACAGTTTTTTTATGTAGGTACTGGAGAGCCGAACTCAGGTGCCCAGGTTCACGCAAGTGCTTTTTACCACCAGAGTCATTTCTTCTGCCTGGCCTATTGCTTTTTATAGTTTTGAAAAATGTTTTATACCCACAGACCACTGTTGAAAGCGATTCAAGACTTTTAAATATATGTTTCATATGTTAAATATATAATTTGTATTTGTTTTAGGATTGTTATAGGCAAACTTATAGACTTTAATTTGTAGCTTACAGAGAAATATGCATCTCTTACCCACAGCTATTAGTCACTAGCCTCTTACCATGTACATGACTTTATAGATATACAAACAAAACCACATAGTTTAAGATATACAAATGAATAACTAGCTTCATTGTAATGTTTGCTCCGAGGTAATTAACTATGAGCATTGAAAGAGGATTAATGTCTTTCTGTCTTGTTTTTAAACAGCTCAATCACTGAAAGAATTTGCAAGGCTACTCATTGCTGTAGAAGAAGAAAGGCGTAGACTGGTAAGTTTGTTCCTTATTTCTGGTGAATCCTGCTTTGTCTGAGCATGTCCGAAGAAGGAGTAAACCTGAGTTAGATACAGCATATGAGGGCCAGAAACACAAAACGAATGCTACACGCCATTTTGAAAAGATTTGAGACTGTAATTTCTACTGTTGCTAATAAGATAAAGCATGTTTATTTCTTTCCTTTGCCCACCAGGTATAAATATCTTCATCTGCCTTCTCACTTAATCGTTGTGAGAATTTAAACTATTGGAGGAAACTTTGTTAAGAGCACATTCTTCAACAGATATTCACAGGTTATATTACTCCTGGACTGTAGATGATATAATAGTGGTGTATTTTCACCTTGAAGAAAAGCTGACATTTTTTAGACATTTAGCATGAGACTTTAGAAATGGGAACATTTGAGCTAGGAGGACTTTTCGGTCTGGAAAAAGGGGGTTAAAATGTTCCTATGCTAATGGGTTAGCTTGTGTAAGATATCATAGCACGAGCATTGCTAACACTTCACTTAAAACGTAATTTTGGCCTGGGTGTGGTGTTCCATGACTTTAATCCCAGCACTCAGTTCAAGGCCTGGCTACACATTAAGTTCTAAGACAGCGAGGGATACACAGTGAAACCCTGCCAAAAAGGTAAAAAAAAGAAAAAACCAAAACCAAACAAAAATAAAGAGCAAACAAAATCCCAGAAAGCAGCAAGAGCAGCAACAACAAAAACCCCAAGCCAAACCAAAAAAGAAATGGAATATAATTGTGGGGTGCTGGAGAGTTGGCGGTGTCTGAGAACACTTGTAGAGGACCCGTGTTTGGTTCGCAGCACTCATAAGGTGTACATGACCACGTGCAGCTTCAGTTCTAGGGAACCTGAGACCTTCTCCTGGCCTCGGCAGGCATTTCATGCACATTGCTTACAGACACGCATTCATTAATGTGGACATGTGGTACGCCTGTATGTAGCTTTCTAGACAATGGATGGGAGGTTTATTATTACTGTTACTTTTACTGTTTGTGTGCATATTATGCTTATGTGTGTACTGTGTTTATTACAGTATTTGTATGGAGGTCAGAAGATATCTTTATGGAATTGGTTCTCTCCTTCTTTCTGTTCATTTTGGGGATCAAACACAGGTCACCAGGCTGGTGTTGCCAGTGCCTCCACAGGGAGACACTTCCCTACCCTTCACATTAACCATTAGAAATAAGTTTTAGTTATGCAGGCCTTGACATGAATGTAGTAATGAAATGAATTTTCTAGAAATTAAAATGTAAAGAATAAATATGTTAGCGTCCCTTGGGGATAAAGTTTAAACTTTTGTCTCCATAACACTGTGACTTGGAGGCTACCGCGAAGGAGAGAGTACATCACCTCAATCCATCATAGCCTCACCAGAGGTAGTTACAGTTTCCATCACAGCCTCACCAGAGGTAGTAACAGTTTCCATCACAGCCTCACCAGAGGTAGTAACAGTTTCCATCACAGCCTCACCAGAGGTAGTTACAGTTTCCATCACAGCCCCAACAGAGGTAGTTACAGTTCCCATCACAGCCCCAACAGAGGTAGTTACAGCTTCTACTGCCTGTTGTTTCTTTTACTCCTTCCATGATGATAAGACACCCCAACAAACAGTAACTCCCAAGACTGGGGCTTATTCCAACTTGCAGTCCCAGAGTGGATACAGTCCTTCTTCATAGGAAGGTATGGCAGTTGAAACAGGAAGCTGGTTGGCTACATTTTCATCCACATAGAGGAGGCTGGTAGGGATAGAGTGAATCAAGGAGTCTGGCTGGGCTGGAGAACCTCAGAGCCCCTGAGCAATGTGCCCCCTCCAGCAAGGCTCCACCTCCAAACAATTCCATAGCTGTCTCAAACCCTTCCACCAACTGGGGATTGAGTGGCAACAAATGAGGCTTGGGAGAGATTTTTATCACATTACCGACAACCTCAATACTCATACTTTTTTTTAAGTATGCACAATGACAGTTAAAGTTGTCTTAAAATTCTACAAATACCTCTGAATAGAACTTGTATAGTGGTCAGTGAATGGAGCCTGTGCGGGCAGGGCACCTGCAAACATTTCACTGCTCATAGACCACATCTACTCTGCAGTGTAAGAAAGGCAAGGAATGAGAGATAAAGCTTCATGGTGTAATACTCACTAGCTTTTGGAAGAAGGTTTGGAAAATTGTAATTTTCCTTTCTAAAACTCGGGAAATATATTATTAGGTGTTTTCTGTTCATGTCTGGTAATCCACAGAAGACTAAGTTGATATTAACTTCAAAATATTTGTACCATAGCATTCTGTTTTCAGGAACATTCAGGCATGTTTTTTCTCCTTTCAGTTGATGTCATAATGGTTGTTATTTTCGTGGTTATATATAAAATTGCTGAATTTCAAGATATATATGTGGATACATGAAAATAGACCCCTAATCTTTCTATACCTTCCTGTTTCCTAAGGCTTATGTGTTCAGTCTATTGATTTATAGTTGTTGACTATCGGGAAAGATTTCAAGGCCTTCTCCTCCCAGATAATGCAATCATGACCCATGTAAAACAGAACAGGCTCGATGAAGTCCTCTCTCATTTTTAATGACTTCTCATCATTTTATATGTATATGGTGATGAAAATTTCCTTTTCTGTTTTGCTACTTCAGCATAACTCCTTGGGTAGGGCTTTGATTGCTTACAGATGTAAGTGTTCTTTTTCCTAATGATGGTTTCCAAATGGACACAGCACTTGGGCCTGGTGTCTTTCTCTCTTGTTCTTTATCTTAAAGGGTTCATAGCTGCTACTTTGTAGACTGAAAACTGTACATCATACTGGGAAATTTTAGGCTTTATCTTTTCTCACTTTTTTTCTTTGTGCTGTGTTTGTGTGTCCGTATGCTCGTGGGTGTGTGAGTGTTAGCACATGCATGGAGGTCAAAGTGCAGCCTTGGGAGTTGGTCTTCACCTTCCACCTTCTTTGAGACCATATATATATGTGTGTGTGTGTGTGTGTGTGTGTGTGTGTGTGTGTGTGTGTGTGTGTGTGTGTGTGAGGGAATGGTGGGAGGGGAAGTGAGTAACAAGAGATGGTAACAGCACAGTATACACACGTATGTGTATATACAATGTGCACATGTATGTAAATGTCATTATTTTGTATGTTGACTAGAGACAACATACAGTGCCTGGGAAGTCTTTGAAAAGGGATGGACTCACATTTTGCAACCACTTAAAGTGCCTTTCTCTAAGTGGATATTGTTCTGCGGGCTGAGATTATAGCAAGGAGCCAAAAGAGTCTCTGCTGTGCAGTTGGCAGACACAGCTTACACAGGAGAGAGTCAGTGTCAGGTAGTGAGCTGTGCTCTCACAGAGGTAAAGACAGGGGAGTGAGTGGCTGAAGGAGTGTAGGTGTAGGATTAGAAGACACGTGGCTGCCATGGGGCAGTGGGAAGCGAAGACTTAGCGAATAAGCGTGTAGTCAGTTTGCGGGGCTCTGCTCAAATGGCTTGTCATCAAGTACAGAGGGATGGGGGCCATAGACAGCCTGGGTGTTGGACAGGGGCTGAGAAGGTGGAGTTGGTGAATCATGGAGCTCATAGGAAAAAGCGAAGATGGAGTGTGGTGAGCGGGAAGAGGATGACTAGGGTTCTGGAATGAGACTCGCTCTGTGCAAGGTCTTCAGAAATGGGCTGAAGGATTTAAAGACAGACAGGGACTGAAAGCTTTCGTTCCTATTGCCCCTTCTTTTCCAAGTCACTGTTCTTAGACACCCTTGCATAACTGGGTATGTCTACTCTTTCACTGTGTACATGCGTCATGATAGTTTCTCTCATGGAGGTAATACATTCAGTTTAGAGTGCCTTTCAAAATGACCTGCTGTAAGGCAGACTGTACAGAAAGAAATAGGGTAAAGGGTGGTCTCTCCACTGTGCATATTGTTAAAACTCATAGTACTTAAAACTTTCAAGTCTTCTTTACATTTATTTGAAGGCAAATCAGTAATTTATTTTAAAATATCTCCCTCCTTTTTCTCCTTCAAGCCTTTCCATGTAACCCTCACATACATGTTGTGTGTGTGTGTGTGTGTGTGTGTGTGTGTGTGTGTGTGTGTGTATGCAGATGCAACTTCCTGAGTCTTCCTTTTCATTGTTTGTGTGTATATGGGTTGAGAATTGACCACTGTGCATTGGATAATGAATATGCCAGCTCATTCCTCTCTTAGCCGTCATTAGTTCCCCGTAGTCCTCGCTGTAGGAGTGGGGCCCCACGAAAATGTCCTCTTCCCATGTTCCTGTGGCCACTGCTAATGCTATTGCCCAGGTCGTGTTCATGCAGCCATTCTAGGGAGAGCTGTTTTACAGCAGACTCTCCTGTATCCTGGTGCTTTCCTTTTCCTCTTCTGTGATGTTTTAAAGATTTAAGAACAGCAGCAGCAACAACAACAGAATACAAGCTGAATGTGTTGCTCTGAGCTTAGCTCCCATACACAAGCAGCTCACTCGTTTCTAGATGTGTTACCTTAAAGATGTGCAGGAAACGAGGAGTAAATAGTTCTAGGGCTATGGAAATGATGTTACTAACTGCTGTTGATATTTTAGGTATAAACTATTTTATTTGTTTTTGCCTATGTATGTGGGTGTGCACGCATATATGTGTATTGGTGTGTTGTATGTTTTTTTTAAAAGATTTATTCATTTATCATATATAAGTACACTGTAGCTGTCTTCAGATACACCAGAAGAGGGGATGGATCTCTTTAGAGATGGTTGGGAACCACCATGTGGTTGCTGGGAATTGAACTCAGGACCTCTGGAAGAGCAGTCGGTGCTCTTAACTGCTGAGCCATCTCTCCAGCCCGTGTTGTATGTTTGAATGTGTGTATGTGTGTATATATGTATGTGTATGCTCAAACAGCTTGTCATCAAGTACAGAGGGATGGGGGCCATAGACATGCATTTTGTGTCTATGTGTATCTGTTTGTTCCTACATGTGTGAGTGCCTAAGGAGACCAGAAGACAGCAGAGTTCTAGGCTACTTGATGCTGGGGACCAAACTCCAGTTATTCATAAGAGTAGCAAGTGCTCTTGACTGTTAACCCACCTCTGTGGCCCCCTCTGTAGTTGTCTTGTAATCAGTGGTGTTCTGGACACCTGTTACTGTGCCTTGCTCTTTGACTCATCACCAGCTCTGAGACTCTTCATTGAACAAACCCTTCTGCCACACAACTGTGCTGTATTCTCCCTTCCTCACATACACAAAGCCATCCAGCATTTGGCCTTCGGAGCCTGGCTCTCTTCACAGAGAATAACATCTTCAGATTTCCCATTATAGTGTGGGCCAGAACCCCTGCTGTTCTAAGACCAAGTACTGTTTCCGAGCATGAATACACACTTTACAGAGTCATCCTTCACCAAATGATACAAGGTTGCTTCTATTTTTGGCTCTTGGGAACAATGCTAATATGAACATGGGTAAACAGATGTGTTTGAGACCCTACTTTATGCACATGCACAAATACACACACACTGTTTTAGAACTGTGTTTAATTATCATTCATATGACTACTTTTGGTAGATTTTATTCTCTGCATACATAGAATGTATTTTGATCATATGCAGCCCTCCATTTCTCTCTTGTACTTCACCCTGCTCCTCTGGAACCTTCTTTGTCTAACACATCCCACTCCTACGTTCATGTCTATATCCCACTGTGTTTAGTGAAAGTCGCTTGCCTGCACTTGAATAGTTGTGGGGTTACTTACTCAATGACGGGTAGCTTAGCAGTGGCTATACCTCTCAGTGACCGCTCCTTCCCAAGCAAATCCTAACTGTGTAGCTAGGGGAGGGGCCTCACCACACTGGAAAATTGATGGAACTGACTTTGTGAAGGTTTTCTTTCTTGAGACATGGTGCTATGGTTTAGTTAGCCCGACTGTTATTGAACCCTCTTTGCAACTGAAGATGGCCTGGAATCCCTGATCCATCTCCAGATTTTAGGGATAACAATCGTTCACCATGGAGCTCCTTTAGTAGAGGTGGAATCCAGAGCTTCAAGCATAACAAGCCAGCTCCTCACCAGCTGAGCTTCCAGACCCACCTTTAGTTTTCTGAGAGACTGCCTTATTGTTTGCCAAGGTGGCCATGGTGTTCCACATAGATAGTTCACAGGCTGTATGATTTCTCTGCATCCTTGCTAACACTTCCTGTTTCTGTTTTCCTAGTAGCCACAGCTGCAGCATAATTTTGCTTTCATCTATGCTGGAGTGGGTGGCAGACACTTCATCCATGTCCTTACAAGTTTATCAGTGAGCATTCTGAAGCAAAAGGCAATGTGGAGTATTTCAGAGAACACTGTGTAAGACACTTGCTTTGTGGTGGGACAGAGGGTGCCAAAATGTTAAAAAGAATTGTGGTTCTCGGTGCGTGTTGACATGTTAGATGATCACTGTTAGGTGAATGATGATCACTGTAGACACACTGAGTCAAAGCTAAAGTGTGTTTACACTCTGGGTATTGTAGTCATTTGATGCTTCATTATTTTAATTGGCAATAGTTAAATAAGAGTCATTTCCTTTGTCTTTTGTTCTTTCCAGACAAGCATTTTTAAGAGCTTTTATTGCCAGCCTTTGAAAAGCATGCTATAAAAATGAGAATAGTTTGATATTTCCACAGCATTTTTCTTGTTGTCATAATTGGAGCTTTGATGGTGAGACTGAAAGTCAAGGCAGTATAAGGATGTGAACCTGGCCCCAGTGGACATGTACCAACAGGTGGCAGAGAGGAGGAGGACGCTGTAAGAGAAACAAGCCTTATGGGCATCCTGTCATGGGGAGTGGGAGGAGGAATACAGCAGTGACTGGGACTACTGAGAGGAGAGCAGAGCAGGAGGTTGACCCAGGACTGTTAGCATTTTGAGCTGAGGGCTTCTTTACTGCAGAGGACTGTCTCCTACCTTGTAGGACACTTAATGACATCTATCAGTAGAGTCCTTCTCTGTGTCCTTCTAGTGGAGATAGCCCCAAATAGCAGAGCTTGCCAGATAGACACAGCTGTGATCCATTGTCTTTTGATTTACCAGGAGCCATTTCTAGTGGATTCTGATGGTATTACCTGACATCATCTGACTTACAGTTAACTGGGGTAGTTATTACTCAGGTCTATTAGCCTTTAGCTCTTAAATGATAAGGCTGCTTCTAGTAGTCACTTCTCATTACCTATAGTAAGCGGGTGCACAGGAAATGTTTCCTATGTTGCATTCTGATGAAGAATTTATGTAAGAGCAAGTTTTTGCAACTCAGTCATAAGTTTTCTGAGGTCAAATAATATAGCCTTTATACCTTTCTATTAAAATTCATATTTAACCTCTTTTTTGTGTGCATTGCCAGAACTCTAGGATGTGCCCATTGTGGGTGACTCCATCCTCGATGCAAGGAAGATTACCCAGCTTCGTTTTCAGGAATGGACACATCGAGGCCTGTCTATAGTGACTGCATGGTCAAAACCTCAGCAGGCAACCAGACAGGCAATGCTGGACCTCACAGAACACTGCTTTTTCGGTTGTCTTTGTTGTTAACGGTGAACAGGGCAGGGACAAGCTTTAGAGAATGGTACTGACAGTTCACAGACCAACCCGATGAGTGGTCAGCCTGTCAGAACCTCACCGGTGGGTGCTCCAGGTCAGCTGGACAGGCGTTTTCATTTTATAGCTCTTAACTGCTGTTAAGACCCAGCATCCCTTCTTGATCCGCATCATCTGATGTCTCCTGTGCTGTAGCGGGATGAGAGGCAGACAAGCTAGGCAGTGTCTGCCTTTAGGTGTTGAGTTGGTGATGAGACCCTCCACAAATAATAGCAGTGACGTCAGGTATGCTGAATGCTGGTAGCCAAACATGTGGGAAGTGCTGTGTGAGCTCAGGGGAGGTGTGAATTATTTCTGCCTGGAGGGATTTGTGAAGGGTTTGTGTACCAGATCTTAAATGATAACTAAGTGCCCTCAGCAGCACATCTGTGTCACGAGCATGTCAGTAACAAATCAGGTGAGCTGCGAATGGAAGGTGACTCTGTGTCCTTCCCTGATATTCTCTCTCTCTCTCTCTCTCTCTCTCTCTCTCTCTCTCTCTCTCTCCCCCTCCCATTCTCCTATCTCTGGCTCTGCCCATGTCCCCGTCTATCTAGAGGTGACTGGGCCATTCTAAAGGAGCGGAGTGATAACACAGTAAGCGAGAAAAGCCGTGAGCACCAGTCCGTCAGTCGCCACGTGGAGCTTTTGAAGGCAGCCAGGATCTGCCTTTGTGGATTTGCTGAGCCACTGGGTAGGAGGACTTTGTTTTTCTCACTAAAGCAGCTCAGGGTGTGCTTTACCCTTCCTGGAAAGTTACTAACAGTTTTTAAGACGAGTCTTTAAATGGATTAAAGAGGTTGCAGGCCAAGGGATCCCTTACAGACTTGGAGAACTCAGCGTGGTGACACTTGCTTCGGTAGCTGGTGGTTCCGTGTGCTGAGTCATCTGGGTAGGGTCAAGAGTTCTGATGATGATGGCATTCAGTGAACTTTGAGTTGAAGCCAGCAGTGTCATTAGCTGTCTGGAGCACAAACATTTTAAAATGATATGCTCTTAGAATATAATTTGTAATTTTCTCAAACTATGCTCTCAAGTGACTCTGAATCGTCTACAGATTTGGTATTTTCCATATCTTACAATGGCTATGCTTTGTGGACTTCATTTGAGGCTTCTGGGCTGCTGTGTTTTCATGTTCATGCTAAGCAGCTCCAGGGAGTTTCTGACCTTCCTTCTATCTTCAAAACAGCTTAATTCTGGATGACTGTGCAGGTTTCTGTCGTGGAAAACCGAGCTCGACCCTCAGCACCCACAGGAACGTCAGAGTAGTTGGCAGTTGCAGGGCCGAAGCAGGCTGGTGTATAGAGTTGGGGTTCGTGCTGCTAATTGAAAAGGTAAAGCCAGTTATTGCTTGCGTGGCTGTCCCCAGAACTGTGAGGTTTTATTTTTTTTTTCATGTAGAAAGTATGAGTAGATTGGATCTTACAACCAAATTCCTCTGTGAAAAAGTTTCACTCTCTAGTTTTCTCTGTCATGCAGGGATGAGTGAATTATTGCTACAGTTTAGAAACTTTAGTGACGTAATCTGAACAACTTCCAAAGGAATGAAAAGAGAGATATTCTGTCATCACAGAAAGCTCCTCACTCCCTGCCCCTTGAACGACGGTGCCTCCCACAGTACACAATTGGTTTCCTATCTTCTTTTTTCTTTTCCTTTTAATGATGTATTTATTTTTATTTCATGCTTATTATTTTTGTTTTTTGTTTTTGCCTACATGTATGTCTGTGTGAGGGTGTTGGATCCCTGGGAACTGGAGTAACACATAGTTATAAGCTGCCATATGGGTGCTAGAAATTGAACCAGGGTCCTCTGGAAGAACAGACAGTGATCTTAACCACTGACTTAACTACTGAGCCATCTCTCTAGGCCTGCCTCTATCTATCTATCTATCTATCTATCTATCTATCTATCTATCTATCTATCTATCTATCTATCTATCTTAAAAGATCCTTATATTTTAAAAAAAGATATATACAACTCCATAAGAACAATAATACCAACCAACCAGAGCTCCCAGGGACTAAACCTAGTGGGTAGTCCCAAAGACTACACATGAACAGATCCATGGCTCCAGCTGCATATATAGCAGAGGACTGCCTTGTTGGGCATCAATAAGAGAAGCCCTTCATCCTGCCAAGGCTGAACCCCCCCAGTGTAGGGGAATGTCAGGGTGGGGAGTCAGGAAGGAGAATTGGTTGGGAAGAGGGAACACCCTTATAGAAGAAGGGGGATGGGGATGGGATAAGGGTGGCTCATGGACCTGAAACCGGGAAAGGGAATAATATTTGAAATGTAAATAAAAACTATCCAATAATATATATATTTTTGGAGATATATATATATATATATATATATATATATATATATCAGAGCAGATACTTTCACAGTTTGTAAGTATCTACTTATAACCCCACAGTGGAACATCTTTACATAATTAAATAACCTCTAAGAGTGAAGGAGACCATTTGCTCACACATAACCGACTGTAAGACAAAGCCACACATTTGCTTGAGTGCCCTTGAGTGAGAGCGTTGCCTGTGCCTTGAAGTGAGTCCTTGCAGATGCTAACCTCTGGGCGGGACTAGCATGCAGACTTGGGTTAGAGCTGAGCCTAGAACCATGTGTGTTGCACTTCACCTGTTAGTCTACTTATTTGATTTATTATCTCAAAGCCGTGTTTGCCTTCCCAGCAGACACGACCGTGCCAAATACAACTTAGAAATGAAACTTTGGAAAACCAGACTGGTGGGAAGCAAACACGGAAAACCTTTTGTTAGAGGAAAAAACTGCAAATCACATGTTCACTTTGTGTTTGGTAGCATAATTTTTGTTTATTTTTTTCTTTTCATTTAACTTTGGTTTGTTTTGCTGTAGAACTTTGTCCCTTTTTTAAAAATAGTTAAATGAATCACTTTACATCCCAATTCAGCATCCCCCCTCCTCCCGGTACCCCCTCACACAGATCCTCCACCCATTTCCCCCTCCCCTTCGCCTCTGAGAGTGGAGGAGGGTCTGGGGTTCCCCCAACCCCATCAAGTCTCTGCAGGACTAGGCTTGCATCTTCTACCACCGAGGCCAGACACGGCAGTCCAGTTAGGGAAGCAGGATCCACAGGCAGGCAACAGATTCAGGGACAGTCCCCTCTCCAGTTGTTGGGGAACCTGCATGAAGACCAAACTGCACATCTGCTCTATATTTGTGGGGGAGAGGAGGTAGGTCCAACCCATGCTTGCTCTTTGATCGGTGGCTCAGTCTCTGAGAGCCCCCAATAGTCTAGATTAGTTGACTTCCGATAGAGTTCCTGTTGTCTTTGGGTCCCTCAATACTCCCCCCAAGTCTTCCACAAGACTCTCCAAGCTCCATGTAATGTTTGGCTGTGGGTCTTGGTATCTGTTAACATTGACTGCTGGGTGGAGCCTCTCAGAGGACAGGGATGCTAGGTTCCTGTGTGCAAGCATAGCAGAGTATCATTAATAGTGTCAGGGGTTGGTTCTTGCCCATGGGATGGCCCGTGGGATTTGGGCCAGTGAGTGGTTTTCCATCCCTCTGTCTCTACTTGATCTTCGTCTCTGCACATCTTGTGGGTAAGACACATCTTGACTTGAAGGTCACTATGAGTTCAAAGAAACTAAATAACAAGGAGAGTCCAAGGGAGGATGTTTGAATCTTTCTCAGAAAGGTGGATGGAGGGAGGGGTCTGGATAGGAGAGGGGAGGGGAAAAGTGGTGGGGAGGACAAAAAGAGCAGGGGAGAGGGAACTGAAATTGGCAGTGGGAGGGGCATCTGGAAGATGTGCAAGACACTTGGGAAGGGGGCAGGGGGCAACTCTAACTCAGACTCCGAGGAGTGGGGGCATGGATCCCAAAGGGGCCAGGCAGGACTCACAGTGCAGAGATAAGGACAGCAACTCTCACACAAAACCTTCAGATGTTGTACTTTCTTACTCTAGATGGCAGCTTACAGGACAGTCTGTGGGTCCTTGTCATTTTCCTTGTTTTTTTTTTTTTTTTTTTTTTTGTTTTTTTTTCTGAGCTCCATCTCATTTCATAACCGCCTTGGAAAGGGACATTCAGTCCTGCCTTAACTAGGAGAGCTAGCACAGGCATCAGCCTGACAGTAGATTTTTTTTCCTCTTTAGTAGGCTTCCCTGTACCAACTTCATATGATTGGGAAACTGATACCACATATGGTTCCATTTTATGTTACAGAGGCGGAGTCTGGTAATTCCCTGAGGTCTTAACTGGCCCCAAACCCAAATCACCCATTTGATCCAAGTGTTATTAGAGGGAATATTTTCTTTGGAGTGTTCTGTAGGCCCTTGAACTGGGCTGCAGGCAGTGAAACTTTTGATCATTTTCATTAACCCTTCGCTCCTGAGTCTTATAAACTGTGAACAGAAAATGCCAAGATGATTCTGTTACCACGTGTCAGGCCATTGTTTAGTCTTGTGAATGCTGTCCTTGGAGAGGCTGAGCCTAATTCTACGGTGAAGTCACTGGTCTACAGGAAGAGCCACTTCTGCTGACACGCCCACATTTAAAAGCATTGTCATGGTGACTGAGGACAGTGGAGCAGAAGAACGAACTATTTTTGACAGGTTCCAAAAGCAAAACTGTAAAACAAAGGTTTTCGATGAAGTAAATCATGACTGTAGAAAATGAGGACGTCATTTGGCGGCGAATTTAACCACGGGTTTCTTGGAGGCAGCAGGTTATAATTGAGAACACGTTTGTGCTTCTACAGCGTGCGTCTGGAGCCACATGTGTGCTCACCGCCCACGGGTGGCTGAAGGAAGTTGTAGGAATATTTGTCTGTGGGAAATTTCCCAGGGCAGCAAAGAGTTGGTATTCAGCAGTCAGAGGGCCAGATCTTTTCTGCCGATGCTGCTGTAGTCTGTGTGGCTTGCCCTTGGCTTCTTGTTCACATTAATGTCCATTTAACGAGGCTTCCTTCAGTTCCTCTCCTTGTTGTTCACTGAGACTACTAACGACTCCTTTCCACAAGAGAGGTGTGGCAAGAAAGTTAAGAGATGTGGTTTAGAAACGAGAAAGAAAAGCCAGACGTCATTTCAGAGGCTCAGGGTTAGAGAAGGCTCTACTGGCTGCTTCTGTTCAAGCCCCAGTATGGACCTGGGAAAGCACATGGATTCATAGCTGGCTTTATGCTCGATGGTAACTTTATGCCATGCAGTAGGTTACTCAGTTTAGGTGAGGGAAGCCCACTGTAGGGCTTACGTCTCTCCCACCTAGACTTAGTCAGCTGTATTAGGAATAATGTTTGAAGATCAGGACCCATGCCATTCCCCTCCACACTACAAAATCTTGTCTGAGTTTGAGCTGTGAGGAAATTAGAACGGCAAGTGTTTCCTCCTCACCCCATTTCTTTCCTTCTACCCCTGGTGATGGAAGCCAAGACTTTGTGGTCACCACTCTTGGAGCATTGGCGTCCTTGGCTCATGGCACAGAGCTCAGCATTTAGCATGAGTGACTATTGTTATGAACAAACTCGATAGAGAAACAAAGGAAAGTGGTTCATACAACTGAGAGGTGACTAATTCCTTATTAATAATAAGAAATGTCATTGTAACTCCAAAAAGAATAACAATAGAAGGGCTTATGAGAGAAAGTTTGGAACATCTCTGTTGTTTAAAATTGACAGAGAGCAACTGCTAAAAAGTAAAACATTTTCCTTTAAGGACTTGGTCAGCACTGCCCACTGCCATTTAATAATTAAGTAGTGTGAGCTCTGTCAGCCTCAAGTGGCTTTTGTTATGCCGCACTGTCTTGCTGATCCACTTGGGTGTTATTTCTGATAGTATTGTTTAGGATAAGAGCGCTTACCCATTTAGAATACAGTTATCTTGTTTACCTTTCTAGGACAACTGATTTAGATTTGGAAAACATTAAACCAGGGAGCCCCAGATTCAGTGAGAGACTCAAAAAGAAATGGTGGCTGGCATTTGAAGAAGACACCTTATGTTTGCCTCTGACTTCCACCCCCACATATGCACTTACATATGCACCCAATTGAATGTGTGTATACACATATGCTACACACACACACACACACACACATGCACGCACACGCACACACACATTTAGACTTTGGGAACCTAGCTTGTGTTACACTGGGGAGTGGAGAGGATTCGTTTGGGGGCACTCTCTCCTCCGATGCTGTGCTTGCTGTGTGAGCAGACCTTTCTTCATGGACAGAACAGGATGGCCGTCTCTTCTGTGCAGTCTGCTGCTTAGATTGTCTCCAACTACCACTCCCTGGTGTCTATTGTGTTGCTGCCATCTTTATAAGTCCTGCGTGTGTGGTATGTCCTCACATTTAGGGCCCATGTGTTTTTCATCACCAGCCCCAGCCGTTATTTTCAAAGAACGTGGTTGTATGTGTTTACGTATTTACTTTGAAATGTTCATCCTTCCCAGCTTATTCTGTATTATATCAGACAAACAAGTGTGGCCGCTCAGACTGTGGCTCTCAGCTCAGCCTGCCCTTCATGGAAGCTTGTGGTCTCTACTTCTGAAGCCTTTTCCACATCCAGGAGCTGAAGTGATGGATGCGAACTGACGCATTCTTCTTATTCTTGCTGATGAAGTTTTGTGTTTCCCACTGTCCTCCCCTCCCGTCTTCTTACGACTGTGACTTTGAATGAATTAATTGACATTTGTGCCAGGATTTTTAAGATTTCTGTGCAAAGCAATTTGAGAGGATATTTCCAGAACCTGAAACACATCCTGTAATGTTTTATTAGAGAGGCACAGATGGCTACTGAATGTGTTGCATCTTGTGACCGTTGTGTAGCCCAACATCTCTGATCTCTATTGACGACCCTTACCACTCAGGGTGCTGAATACAACTGCACTTTTCCCACCCATGGACTTTTCAAAACAAGTTATCTAATCTAGACACTTCAATTATCCCTGAAATTATCTCAGGGAAGAATTTAAAAATAATTGCTACTGTGTGGTGGTAAATTCCCAATCCCAGAATTTGGGAGGGAAAAGCAGAAGGATCAGGGTAATCCTCAGCTACATAGTGATTTCAGGGCATCCTGGGCTACCTGGAACTCTGTCTCTAAAATAAACAAACTGGCAACTACATAGAATGTCTCAATGAATTTCAGTACAAAATGAAATATTTTGTACTGCAGTTTGTATATGTTGCACCCTTCCCGAGTTGACACAGTTGAAAACATGCTGTCATGCCACTCAGGTAAACCAAACATCGTAGGCAGTGAGCGTCAGTGAGAAGACCTTACCAATAACAACTGTTCACGCATCATTCATCCAATCTTCAGACTGTAAGGGCTGTAGGGCTCCACGGTCTCTGTTCTTACGTAGTGATTTTGGGGATACTTCAAGCACTGACTGCCTCACTGTCTCTAAAATGTCCCTTCAAGTTGATGTCACCTATGTCTCTCTGGTTTGTGCAGCTGGGAAGAATGCTTTCCTACTGGTGTCCTGTGCAGGAGTGGGTTGCCTGACCAAGGTTTGGGTCTTCAGAGGATCATACAGTTCTTGTATTTAGCATGAAGAGAAAAAGTGGCCATGGGAAGGGTTTGCAGAAAGAGCCTTTGGGATTCATGTAAGTCACATCTTTACAGAAAGAGGTAAAGCTTTCCACGGAACCGGCTCCAGCACAGTGTGCTTTTCCTGTAGTTATGGGAACACAGTGATCTGGCATGGCAGAACGGCGCTCCTGGGAAAGGGTGACAGTCCCGCCCCATAACTGTTATAAGGACATGGATCCCTAACACCCATTAGAATGCAGGGGAAATGTTTACCTCTGGTCCATTTGTCCCTGGAGATAAGGGTGAAGGAGGATGATAGGAGAGAGACCACATGTAGAGACTTCTGCTCAGTGTTCCCAGGCTTACCTCATCCACAGAGAAAAGTCACTGTCTGTGAAACACCAACAAAGGCTGTAAACAGCCACTGAAGAAAGGATACCACGTTTTGTGAGTCACATGTTATTGCCATGACGAAATGCATGAGAAAACAAGTCAGAAAAGTTTCTGTGGGTTCAGTGTGTGGGCAGCTTGCCCTGTTGTTCTTGGGCAGTAAGAGGGGGTGGTGGATCAAAGCTGCTCACCTCAGGATGGAAAGAGGAGGCTAGGCACAGAAAGAAGGTGCCCTTTCTTAGGGACTTAACTTCTTACTTCCTTTAAATAAGTCCCCAACTCCTAATACTCTATTGAGTTAAACTATTGATGACACAGTCCCCTCATCACTCAGTCACGTCTCAAGTGTACCTACCACCAGCTGGGGACCAAACCAACAACATAGGAGTCCTTTTTGCCTCTACCATGACACATACTTGTCACAGCTACATGGAGCTAAAAGTTGAAGGTTCTTCCCCTGCCATTGTAGTCTGTGGAACACAGGAGCACACTGTTTCCTGAGTTCTATGGCAAACTCAATGGCTGTCACTGTATGTGGACTTTTAATGACGAGTCTCTCATAAATACTCGAAATATGGAAGCAGGGGTTCACTTCAGGCTTACTAATGTGAACCCTGATGTTAATTCTACAAAGAAATCACTTCTTCTAGTCACTTAATACTAGTACTTGTATTGTTGCTTGGGTAGAAGTTCAGCTTTTGATGAACAGTAAACCCAAGCATCTACAAGATTTAGAACCATCCACTACAATAATACCCAGTGGTTAGCATTAGCTAGTTAGGAGTCTGGGACAGAGACTGGTGAGAATTGAGCTTTTTATTTCAGAACCAAAGGAAGAAAAGCAGAAGGAAACATTCTTCTTGGAATACACTGTTTCCTCCCATTTCAAAATACCAGGAATGATGAAGAATGCCTTCTTCTATAGGGGCATTCCCTTCCCCATCTATCCCCTCTTCCCAGCTCCCCACCATTCCCCTACACTGGGGGTTTCAGCCTTGGCAGGACCAAGGGCTGCTGCTTCCATTGGTGCCCAACAAGGCCATCCTCTGCTACATATGCAGCTGGAGCCATGGGTCAGTCCGTGTATAGTCTTTGCGTAGTGGTTTAGTCCCTAGGAGATCTGTTGGTTGGCATTGTTGTTCATATGTGGTCGCAAGCCACTTCGGTTTTTTCAATCCTTTCTCTAATTCCTCCAATGGTGGTCCCATTCTCAGTTCAGTGGTTTGCTGTTAGCATTTGCCTCTGTATTTGACATACTCCGGCTATGTCTCTCAGGTGACATCTATATCTGGTTCCTATCAGCATGCACTTCATAGCCTCATCAATCTTATCTAGTTTTGGTGGCTGGAGATATATATATATATATATATATATATATATATATTCCACATGTGGGACAGGCTCTTAATGGCCGTTCCTTCAGTCTCTGCTCCAAACTTTGCCTCCATATCCCCTCCTATGAATATTTCTGTTTCCCCTTTTAAGAAGGACTGAAGCATCCGGACTTTGGTCATCCTTCTTGAGCTTCATGTGGTCTGTGGATTGTATCTTGGGTAATTCAAGCCTTGGGGCTAATATCCACTTATCAGTGAGTGCATACCATGTGTGTTTTTCTGTGATTGGGTTACCTCACTCAGGATGATATTTTCTCCTTGTTTACTTTTAGTCAATAAAATGTCAGACAGTACTCTCTGCATGTGTGACTTGTGGTCATTTCGTCCACCCAAAGGGCCTGTGTGCAGGGAATCACACAGTTCTGCTTCAGGGCCCTGCTTCCTATAGAAGATCTGGTTTCTACAGGTTTTGCTCTTGCTTGGCATGAATGGTGAGGAATTCCTTGTCCCTGCTATGCTGGTGCCAGGACGTGGTTGTACTTTCCGGCTTTTCCTTGTGCCCTGGGAGAGGAGGGATGCAGGCATTCCCAGCTGACACACTCCCAGTATCCATGCCTTATATACACTGAGAGCTAATTTGGGAACATGTCAAATATATGACTTAAGTGGGAAAGTGCACTGTGGGCTTCAAGCACTGCACTGTGCTTTAGATAGAAATGGGCATGGGAACAAACTCTGGGGACAGCATCCACCTTTCCTGTTGGACAAACTAGGCCATTTGACTCAAGCCTTAGTGGACTTGGTTGAGAATTAGTCTTTTGCATTCTTTGGGTTCATTTCTCCTTGGGTAGCCTCACTGTGTTCTGCAGGATTTAACAGCTAGCTTTGCACCCACCAGGGTTATTGGGGCTGTCTAGCCAGAAATGACCCAATAGTTTTCAGCCTCAGGGAACATCAATGCTTTATTAGAGGGTGCCACTTTATTCATTTTAACAAGTAGCCAACCATGTGCTGTCTAGTATTTTATGCAGGTGCTGGCCTGTAATCCAGTTGCTAGAGACACTGAGGCAAGAGGTGTGGGAGTTTTAGGTCTCCCTGACTGACACAATAACTTCCGGGTCAGTTTAGGTAACTCAGAGAGACTATTTTAGAAAGTACAAAGGGTTTGGGGGATAGAATGCTGTAGTTAGAGAGCTTGCTTAGCAAGCACGGAGTCTTGCCTTTCATCTCCAGTCTCAGCACTAAGGAAACAGAGGCTGGAGGGTCAGAAGTTCACGGGGATCCTCAGCTATGCAGTGAGATCAGGGCCAAAGGTAGATTCCTAAGGTGCTGTTGCTTACAACACAAACCATGAAAAGTAAAAGTGAAAAAAGGGCTAGAGATGTACAGTGCCAGACAAGCACACTACAGACTGAGTTCAGTCCCGAGAGCCCCTCCCCCACAGTTACACACACATACACACACATACACACATACACACACAGACAAACTCACAGGCAAACACACACACATGAAGAGCAGAGATGTACAGAGCTGGCTAAGCATGACACAGATCGAGTTCTGTTCCCAGGTCCCCTCCCCACAGATACGTGCACATGTGTACAGAGAGAGAGAGAGAGAGAGAGAGAGAGAGAGAGAGAGAGAGAGAGAGAGAGAGCAGAGATGTGCAGTTCTAGTTTTCTGAGACTGTAGCAGACTAACACAAACATTAAAACTATTTGCCCTGTTTATTACGTCATTTGTGAAGCTCTCGGCTGGCACAGTACACCCCCGTTCTGCTTGGTGGTCAGTGCAAGCAGCTCTCCAAGCTCGTGTACTTGCCTTTTATCCGGTGCTAAAAAGGTTTAAACACTAGGCAGGCTGGCCTTGGCTGCTTTGAGTGTTTCCCTGTGGGACTGAGCTCAGCATGGGAGAAGTGTTAATGGATTTACAGACTTCTATGACAAGTCTCATTGAATATCATTAGTAGTTTTTGACAGTTTCCAGTACATGCTTGGGGCTCATAATCTTATGTCTGAAAAATAGCACATGGTATTTAATATTTAGTGGTTGGAGGGTCAATGCTTCCTGTGTGATAGATATTGATAGCATTTTACAAGAATAATCTCTTGTTTGTAGCCATTCAAAATAATACATTATTACAGAACTGATTCGTATTCTCACTTTTGCATTGACAAGATTTGAGCTTCATATAAATGAGAAACCGAGTCAGGAATGTAATGGTGGATCTAAAAGCCTTTGAACCCAGGCTTGACTGTTCCCTAGTTGCTGTTATAGAATTGTACCTCATGCTCTTCTCAGCCCTACAGCCCTCCTGGTATGGAGTGTATCTGAGTAGCAGTATTTCCTTTTGTATGGGTCAAAGCGTATACATTCTTTTTGGTGGTTTTTTTTTTTTTTTTTTTTGGTCAGTTTTAAACTGTGATCTCAAGTTCTGCGTGTTAGGACCTGGACCTAGGTTCATTGAGAAAGCCACAAAAGCTCTTCATACCTAGGAGGACATATGTTGTCACTCAGTGTTCACATCACACATAAGATGCACATCAGAGTTGAAGTGATACGGTAAGGTTGAATTCTAAGAGCTTAAGTTATCCCAGAAGTTTCAAACTCACAGCATGTAAAGGCAACCTTCCATCCTGGAGGCAACATCAGTAGCACTGGGGAATGTCAAAAGCCCAGGCAAACTGTAGCCAAAGAAGCCTCCATAGACAGCAATAAATGCTATGACCAAGATCGGAACACAGTGATGGGTGGGGCAAACTAGACTCGGGAGGCAGAACCCAGCACGTGTGGGCCACACTCCGCTCCGAGCAGGAACTTCCAAGTCCTTTCATGTGGGTGTGGGATAGGGTCCCACGTAGCCCAGGCTGGCCTCAGATTCACTTTGTAGCTGAGGATGACCTTTCTGGTTCTTCTGCCTGTACAACTTGACCAATGAGATTGCAGGTCTGTACCATCCCACCTGGTGTATGTAGTCCTGGAGATCCGATCCAGAGCCTGACTCTGTACCAGGCAACACTCCAGAGCTGCTCGCTCGGCCTGATCACTGAGCTTTAACATTCTAAAGATCTATAAATCCACGTAGACTTTATCCTATTTACCCAAGTTGCACGTTTTCATGTGAAGTCTGCTTTGTGACCCAGGAGAGTGACTGGTCCTTATATTTTTATATTTTAAACGTGTGTGGATATAAATGTGAAAATCGAGCTCTTCACAGGGTTCCTGCTCTGTCATGCTGTGTTCCAATTGTGGCTTGATACACCTTAAGGCACCACTGCACTGCGGTTAGCATTGAGCTGCAGAGGAACTTAGACATATTTCCACCATTTTGTATTCTCTATCTGAATGCCACGGTTAGATGCAGGCCCTGCAATTTTCCAGTTTAACCTATTATGATGTCTTTGTTAATTTGCACTTTTTCAGTGGTTGATGGTGTTTTTTTTCTTAAATATGGTTTGCGTTTTAAGCTTTTCTAAAATTACTTTTTTTTCTGACTTTGTGAGTGTCCATCCGCCCGTCCATCCATCTGTCTCTCTCTGTGTGTGTGTGTGTCGCTCTAGTGCACGTGCTCTGCCTTATGTGCTTTCCAGCGCATGTGCGTGAGTGATGTGGTGCATAGCCTCAGCTGGAGGTCAGAGGACAACCTGTTAAGAGTCGGTTCTCCAACACCTGACTCCTGGCCTGGAGCTCAGACTGTCAGGCTTAGTGGAAAATGCCTCTGTTGGCTGATCCATCTTACAAGTTTCCATTTTACCCTTTTAATAGATCACCACTCCTCTGCGGCTGAGCTGATTTTGTAGATGTGAACTGATTAGCATGAAATTATCAGGCACATCAAAGGTGCCTGGAAATTGGCACTTGCTGTGTCAATCCTGAGCATGGTCTGTGCTGTATTATATATAATTGAGGCACACTTCCAGAAAGCGTACAGTTCAAACCATTTCCCCTCGGTTATGGTCTGTATATGCCCCTTATCATCTGATTAAACATGGAGTACTCAGGCAGCTGTAAGCAAGTGTGGTATGTGTTTCTATGTTCCCTCCAGATTCCCCGCGCAGGAATCACTCTTGTCTTTCTCCAGGATTTAAGCTGGTATTTTCTAGGACTAAATCTGATTTTAAGTTTTACCATTGTGTTTGAATCGTTCTCCCCACATGAAATGCTGTGGTGTTTCAAACTCATGCTGGCCCTGTAATTATACAGTTAGTGTGATTGTGAAGGCGACCCCACACCAGAATCTCTTCTTGTTAAATATTCCTGTGTCGTGCGTGCGTGTGTGCGTGCATGTGTGTGTGTGTGTGTGTGTGTGTGTGTGCGCGTGCGGGCATGCCTGTGTTTACCAATATTGCCAGGTACCCTCCCATGCCACTCTCTATTTGATTCCTTTGAAGCAGAGCTTCTTTCCTTGAACATGGAAAGAATTAATTTACTTTAAATAGAGTGGCCAAAGCATTTATTTTCGTGATTGAATCCTGTTAAAGAAAATGCTCTGAAATTTTCAAAGTTGCTTCTCAGTAACTTAGAAGAGAGGCGAAAGCTGTCCCTAAATCTACATTAATTTCTAATGGGAAACCGTGAGAAGTCATTCCTGTCAGATCTAGGAAGATGGTGCTCCATTAGTGTTGTCTGCTGTCACACAGTGAAACAATCTTACGATGATGATCTTAGCCTGTGCCACTCTCACTCCAGAAGGGACACTATCTGTCCTATACTCACTATACAAAGTTGTCATTTTGCTTAGCTCCACATTATTTTCAGTTCAGTCTAACGTGGACATTAAAGACGCAGACTCAGTGTATAGATAGGCTATGGTATATTGCTTCTTGATAAAGCAGGACCTACGTGTCTGGATCAATAAACTTTTATATTATGAGACAACATCCACGTTACTTATGACACAAAGCTCCCTGTCATTCACCCAGAGAGCAGTTGCTTTAGTTTTGCCGGCCCTTCCCTGTGTGGAATCACAGATAACGATTACAAACAGTTGGGCCTGTCTCATGGGAAGTTCCTGGCAGCTTGCATCAAGGGGTTTTTCCATGGTGGTTTCAGGGTTCTTGCTTTTTTGTTTGTGCAGGCGTTGGGTTCAATTTCAGGTCAGGGGATCCTCAGTGGCCGTTTCTCCTCTCTGTAGTAATGGACTCTGGAAACCTCAGGAGGGACACAACCTTACACACACTAGTGTGATGAACAAGGGGTGTTCACTGTAATATAATTCAGTCTTGTGTCCCTTAACCACATTCTGCACTCATGAAATAATCTTGACCCTGGCCTGTGAGTCTCAGGGCTTCGTGTACTGTGGCTGTTGCCAGAGCCTGTGTCATAGGCTTCTCTCTCTGCGCTTCTGCCATTTTGGCTATGTGTCCAGACTCTCAGTGTGGCAAGCACACATGTCCTGCTCAGGGCATTCATACCTGTTCTTCTTTTTACCTCAAAATCCTCCAGAGCATTGAGTAGGGGTTGAGGAGCATGGAGTTGTGGGTGTGAGGAGTGTGGGGTGTGAAGAGTATGGTGTGTGGGGAGTGTGGGGGTGTGGGGTGTGGGGGTGTGAAGTGTAGGGATGTGAAGTGTGGGTTTGTGAGTGTGGGTGTGGCATGGAGGGGTAAGGAAGTTCAAGCCACAGTTTCAAGCTTCACTCTCCCCAAGCCCTTTGCTTTTCTTTTTGTTCGCTTTGTCTTAGAGCTGTGCTTTATCCAGACAGTGCTTTATCACAACAGTCTGAGAAGACAGTTGATCTACATCTTGAAGACCTCTTTACTGTCTTGTCTTTAACCAGCCTGTACATGGGAAGGAAAACAGCCATGGCCCTCTGGTCAGGTCAGGGAGTCAGTCTTGTCTCTGAGGTACCTGGTGTTAGTGTTTTTTTTGTTTTTTTTTTTTTGTTTGTTTGTTTTTTTTTTTTTTTTTTTTTCCTGTGGTGTCTCCTCTCCATAGGCAGGCAGAGGTTTGCAGACCCCAAGGCCACCAAGGCATTTTTTTTCACACACAACCATTTTACCTTCACCATCTCTTCCGCCGTTTAAGATCAGCAGCAGAGGGTCAAGTTCTCAGAACAAATTGCTCTGACCTGTACCTGCCAGGTTAAGGTATCGCCCTCTCAGCTCTCTGTTTTGTTTTCATTCGGGTGCCTCTCCTTATTTGTTGCTGCTTTAAGTATTATTATTATTATTATTATTATTATTATTATTATTATTATTATTATTATTTTGCTTATTATTTTGCTTATTTAATGGTCTTCCTGAACTTCAATATAAGCTGTGAAAGAGGAGAGGCATTGTCTTACAGAGTACTTGCTTATAGTGCTGATTTACATTAATTAACATTTATTAACCCAGGAATTAGTGGTTGAAACATTGTGAGCTAATCCCCAGACCCACGTCACTATGGTTTACCATACTTAGTTTGTGATTAACTGAATTCTTACCTGGCGGTTATAAAGTGTAGTTTTTGAGTGTTTCTTCTGGTTGGATAGTAATCTCACGTTTTCTATCATACTAATTGATGTAGAAGAGACCACCCCGCTGTAGCCAGTACATTCCTAGGCAGGTAACTGCAAAAGGTACTGTGGTGAGGTGGGGGCAAGCCAGAGAGTGCCAGCATGGAGGCAGCATTCTCAATGGCTCCTGCTGTGCTTTCCTGGCTGTGGGGAGTCCTGGTTGAAGGGAATGGCTGCAAGCAGGAGGCAGTGGTCCTGATTTGAGTTCCTTCCCTGCTCTCCCTCAGTGATGGACTTAGATCTGGAGGTGTAAGAACACATGAATCCACTCTTTCTCTATGTTGCTTCGATCAGTTTTATCACAGCAACAGAAGGAAAATAGGGTGTACGTGGTATTGAGCCATCCATCCTGTTCCAGGGGCAATTGCCTTTCAGAACACTGAACTCAAACTGGACTGCCTGGAAACCAGAAGATACCAAGTAAACGGAATGATCCAGAGAAGGGATCAGGGTCTTCACAAAGGTACTAGTAGAGTGGGAAGGATTGAAGGCAATGTCCTCTGAGTTGCAGATAACTAGACCATAGGTTCCCCACGAATGGTCCTTGGTGAGTGTATTTAGTGAAGAGACAGGGTGTTGGGGGTCTGCCTGGTTAAATGTGCACAGGAACACTAGAAGGAAAGCAAAATAAAGCAGGAGAGCAGAAATGGGCCCTGTGGGAGCAGCTAAAGAGGTAAACAACTTTCCAGGTTGGCCATTGCCCTCCTCTTCTGTTACCCCCCTTAGTTTTGCGCACGTGCTCCCCTTGTACTTGGATCCTGTAGGACCGTGGATAGAGTGTTCTCTGCCTGCAAAGCTGAAGGCAGCAAGGAGCTATGTGTCATGACTCAGTCTTCCAAGGTTGCTATGTGTCTAATTGAATCGTTGGCACACAGTGATAGGCGTGCCATTGCTCATTCATCCCCAATAAATGGCCAGGGACGGGGGTCAGGTTGCTCTGCCAGATAGCATTTAGCATGCCTGGTCTCCCTGCCCCATTCCAGCTTCTTATTCAAGATCCATTTCCAAAATGGTAGGTTCCAGAAGATAATGTTGAGAGGCTCAGATTTCAACACCCAGTAGAAGGTGATCTGCATTCATTATTGGCCAGGGTGTTTTCTTTCCGCAAAAGTCACAAGGAGGAATCTATAGTCTCAGGCTTTATCTTTTCCGGTGGTTCATAAAAAAAATCCCATACTCAATTAGTGCATAAATGGATGGGATGCTCTTTGAGGCTGAGCTGGAATTTGATTAGGAAAGTGCTGTTAGCATGCACAAATGCCAAGTCAACACTGAGCATAATCTCACTTAATTTAGTAAGAGTTAGCTCACTTGTTTAGTGTAAACCCCCCCCCCAAAAAAAAAAACTGTATCAATCTCCAACTCTGTATAAAGCAGGGTGGCAAAGGACAGACATTTCAACTCAGGAAAGACACAGGAAGAAAGATCAGAAATTCAAGATTCTTCTTGGTTACTTTGAGAGGTGGAGGTCATTCTGGGCTCCATGCAGCTATGTCTCAAAAATAAATGAACAGTGTTATGACATTTTGTATACGCTGTCTCTTCATATCTTCTCCATCTCTAACCAGTGGATTTGTGTTGATAAATACCTTAGATTTTTTTTTTTGTCTAATAGCTGCACTCCATAATGACTACTGCTTAAGCCACTAAGAGGTACAAAAGGAAAGTGGGAAGCACCCATGTTGTGGTTGGGAAGCTGACAGGTTCATAGCACACTGCCAGAGTAGTGTGGTGGTCTCTATCATTTGGGAATCTCAAGAAATTCCTTTAAGACTTAAACAAGGAGCAGTAAGGGCAGATCAGTCAGGTGATGGCACAGCCTGAGACTTCTGTGGTGGAAATGTTTCAATAGATGGGCAGTGAGACGGGTGAGCCTGGGAAGCATGGGTGTGAGCTTGAGCCTGTAGAGACGGCTCTACCTGGGAGGAGAGATGGCTTGCAGTGTGTGAGAGGAGGGGGAATTTTGAAGCACAGGTTAACCTCTTCTGAGGGTCTTTGGTTGTTGGCCTAAGAGATGATTAGAGGCAGGAATTAATCTCTCTTTTTGTTTAGATACCACCATCATCTCTGTGGGAAACCAAATACAAGGTGTGTGTGTGTGTGTGTGTGTGTGTGTGTGTGTGTGTGTGTGTGTGTGTGTGTGTGTGTAAGTTCATCTTGGTAGGTTTGCCCAGAGGATGCAGCCACAGAGAGACATGATGGGATGCTTTGGTAATGGAGATGTCCTAGAAGGAGAAGCCGTAGTTACTTGACTGCTTAGACCGGTTGCTGATTCTGGTATTCACTAGAAAGGACAAGGCCTGAGAGGAACCCGAACCTATTGGAAGCTGAGTTCGTGAGATACCATGAGAGAGGAACACTTCTTTTCAGACTTGGAGCTTAGTAAGTCTGCGTCTGTCAGAGACAGGCCATGAATCTTTACCTCACCTGCCTGTTCAGGCATGTGCGTGGCTCCTGGGGAGAGTATGGGCAGTCTTATCTTAAACTGTAAGATAAGTGTGGGTTCAGATTATCTGTCTTCCTTTTGTCCTGACAGATAACCCCAGAGAATTCATCCACATCAAAGGCCCTGATGTATACCTAGATGCTGGCCTAACAAGAGGCAGGGCAGGCCTGGGACAGAGGCACAGCATCAAAAGCACTGACCCTAATAGCTCTGTGTCCATGGGTTCACATTAGTGTGGACAGCTGTTTGTCTTTTGAAGGTTGTAGCACTCGGACGAGTTTTATTTCATTCCTGAATTCTCCATCTCACATCAATGTTATATAATTAATTGGCTATATCACTTAAACTGCTATATTGATTAACTTGTGACTAGTTAAAAGATATTGTTGAGAATTTGTATGCTAGGATCTCATAGGATATTATTAAAAGAAAAGTGTTACAAACAGGATGTGGTTGCTGACTGTGAGAGGGACGGGCGTTGTCAAGACTGTCTGGGGACCTGGATAACCATGAGATAGGAAATGGTTTGACAGTCAGGAGCAGTCTTTCAGGGTATGTGAACTGAACCCCTGAGGGGTTAGCACTAAAGCTCTTAATTTTTCAGGATGACAAAGAAGTAGACATCAATAATTTTGTTGTTTTGTCTCCTTTCAAGATTCTTCAAGGTGAACTGGTTTCCCACAGTGTATTGTGAATACTTGGATGTGTGGGGGAGACTGTGAGTGTCTCAGGCACTACAGAAGAAAAGCAGTTGAGAAGCTTAGTTACCTGGAGGGCAATCTGAAGCATCAGTTTAGCTCTGTGACCTGAAAGTGATTACAGCTATGTCTGGAGATTAAGACCAAAAGAGGTCAGAAGTTAATGATGTGGTAGTAACTGGCTGTGTTTTCTCTGGGGTCTCCATCCCACAGATAAGGGAAAGGAATGTCGTTTTTCTGTTGCCCGTCATTATGTGAAGAGAATCTGTTTCATTTGGCAAATCACTCATACCTCTCATATTAGACCTTGAAGAAGGGGGTGAAGGGATTTTCTCATTCGACTGGTCAAGAAGGGATTTGACAGCTGTGGAGTGTGGAAAACTGGCAGGTAGTTTATGACTAGACCTGGCTTTTAAGAAGACCAGGGACAAGGGTTACAGCATATGGGACTTATTTATGAGGTAACTCTTAGTCATGACTAAAAGCCTGTGCTCAAATGCCTGGGAAAGTTGAAAAGAAAAAAATTCCTGCAAAATAAATCATATCCCTGTTTTCAGATTTGCTGGGCCAAGGCCACTCTTGGCTATTCATGGATCTCCATAGTTCTCTCTTAAAGAGCTGATCTCTTCTCTTTTGATGACTTTCTCCTGGCTTTATTGTTTTTAACATCACAGAAATTCAACCAGTTAGCTTATTTGATTAAGGAATTATTTATTTAGAAAGAGTATTTTCTTTTCCTCATATTCCCAGGAGATTTTTTAAATGCTCACATCCGAGCGGTCCTACAGCGGTAGTTACAGTACAAATATGTTCTGTGCATTTATGTGTGCATGGGCACTTGCCCTCAGACATCTATATTGACCCCTGGTGTGTTATAATTACCAAGTTTCCCATGTTTATATCAAGAAAATGTGTGACATAACACCTCATGGAAGTTTTCTTCCACGGAGACTGAAGCAAGAGTGGGTTGTGCTTGTATGGTTGTTTTTAAGGGATACTCCCTTATCCCCTAATTTCTAGTACTTTAATTGGAAGACTTGCCTATAGGCAATACTTCTACTTGAGGTAAATAGCTGGAGAGCCAACCCCTTGCCCAGCCATGCAGATTCTTACCTCACTGCTATTTTATTGCAACAGCTTCATAAGCCAAGAAAAATCATTATTATTCCACTCAGCTTGACTTTTTTTAAAAAAAGAAAATCATATATACATATGTATGTATATACATAGCTTCAGCACCACATGAACCTGTACTTTATTTGGAATGTACTCTGCAGGACATGGCTTTCAAAATGATTTATGACAGGAAATAGAGCAGATGTATTTCAAAGTTGAAAGTCTCTGACAGTAATCTGTTAGCTCATAATCAAGTTCCACAGCTCTCTTTGTTTTTTAATTATTACTATTATTAAATATTTTGGTTTGGGGTATACTGATCCTTCAGGTAATGGTGTTAGGGAGCGACTTTGATTTGGCCATACGGCACATTTTTTCTGGGGGGGGGGGTGTTCTAATGAACACTGGTAGGATGGTTAGCAGGTTAGAGTCTGATCCAGACTGACTTCCAGCTCTGGCTTTGCGGTCTATGAGGTGTGAGTGATCTCTGGTAAGTTATTTTATTTCTTTGGGCCTTAGTGTTCCAAGCTGAGAGATGGGAATAATAATTTTATTTACCCATGGAGAAATTCTCTGTTCTGCTGAAAGCTCAGGGTTGTTGCTACCTGCGAGTCCAGAATCCCATCCCAGCTCCCCTGTGGGAGCAGCCTGTTTAGCTGTTCCCTTTTTGTTCTCAGGCCTAATCCTTGGGAACTGCCCCACACACATATATCCATAGTATTTTCTCAACTGTTGATTGCCATCTTAAGAATGCTGTTTGCCAAAGAAATACATTCTTGTCCCCAGGCAGAAGGGTGCTGAAATAAAGGTTAGCCCTTGCCACCAAGGCACATATGTAGACCTGTGTGCATATGCTAAACCTGATGTGTAGCCTTGCTGATTGACGTGGTGGAACATGGACCCAAAGCCCCTTGTGCTCATAAGCTTCTTCCAGCATATCCCATGCTGCATAGCTCCTGCAACTTCCCGTATCCCTCTGTGGCAGGCCAGCTTCTGTGTTCTGTTTTGCTTTGTTTTGTCTTCTTACACACAGCTCTATCTTGCTAAATTCCTGTGTTCTTGGTGGACAGCTTCTCTTCCCTGCACTCTCTCCTGTTTCTGTTAAACCGCAGTAAAGAGTTTAAGAAATCTCCCATCCGTGATAATATCTTCCATCTTTCCTAAGGTTTGAGCAATTGAAAATGACCTAACTATTAGAGAATTCTGATTAAAATATGCTGAAATCTAACTACTAAGACGTAATCTCTGTCACAACACTATGACTCCGGGGTTTGTTTAATGAATTTTTGTTCTTCCTATAAGCTTCTTTCCTTAAGCAAAGATTGTCAGAAACTTGCTTAAAATAATAAATTAGTAGTTAAATCAGATGAACAATTTTATTTTCTCATGCCAAAGGCGTTCTTTGTGATAAATAGAAGGAAGGGTACAATAAATCACCAAGAAGAAATCGCATTAAAATATATTTGCTGCTGGGGTAGAGGTTAGAGAATATATTGAATTATATCAATTTACCTATTTGCTGAAACTCTCTCTTCCTGCCCTCATCCAAAAAGTCATTTTTCTTTTCAACTCAATTAGGGTATAAAACACACAAAAAAGAAGTTTCCTGAGGCTACAATGAGCTCATCTCAGAACGCACTGTGTTTCTGGTTCCTGAGGTCTGGGGATGGGTGGAGGTCTGTTTGTCAGGAGCCTGGGGGTGTTGGTATGCCCTAGCTAGCTGTTATGGCGTTATCTTTGACCACCTCATATAGAGTTAACAGCAAACAACAGCATTGGAATCTAATAGTGGCGCCACTAGAGGCATGCAGGTCTGAGGGGCCCTGGAATATTAGAGGCGTAATCAGAGTCACCTTACCAGTATCTACAAAGAGGCCTTTTCCTGAACTGGGCAGGAGTGACTCTTCAGGCACCTGAGGAGAAGCAGCAGGGATCAGAGCACTTTTTATCTTTGCCTTGGGAACTCAGGTTCTGAACGGTGTACACAAAGCTCCTCTGGAATGGCTTTTGAGTTCATAGCATCTTTTTGAAAAGTCTACAAAAATGCTAAGTGCATACTCTTTTCCAAATTGAAGCAACGTATTAAGGTACACATAGTTACAGATGGTTGGGCTAATTATTTTCAGTAACCTTTAAGGCACCGATTCTAATTTGACCTCTCGGGAGGTCTTGTTATTTTTAGCTGGAAAGCAACCTGGGATTCTTTTTTCTTGGATTTCTTTACAGTGTCATCGTTTTTGGTTTATGTACTAAGAGTCATTTGTCGGGACAATGATAAAGCAGACAAGGTAGGAGAAGACACGCACTGCGGTTTTTACAGGTTTTTCCTGAATGCGTACTGACTTTAACGGGACTTTGCTCTGACACTGGCTCTCGTTGTACAGCCATGATATTTAAATGTCATCCTCTTGTCTTAGCCTCCTATCTGATGGGACTGTGGGTATGCAGCACCGCGCCGGGCTCAAAAATATTCTTTGCTTAACCTCTCCGTGATCTCAATTAAGAACAACAGCATGAAAAAGCTAAAAGAAGTGTCTCTTGGTTCAAATATTTTAGTACTTAGGAAGTTCCATCGGGCACAGCCTTGAGTTGTGACCAACTCATATCAGACTAGATGAACGTCTGTGATTGACTTTCTCTTTCTTGGCTTGATTCTTTCATGGTCGAATGACTTTCTGTCTCGTCACTGTATGGGAATATATGATTTTATTTTGAAACAGCAAGCTACAATGTGACTCATGTTTGTCAGAAGAAGTCATAAACCCTAGAAGCGGAGAGGCTGGTAGCCATTTGTCCCTGGTGACTGTTACAAGGGCTGCCTGACATTGAAGATGTGCTAGTGAGATTTCTTACATTTGAATTACAGTAGTAGAGTCTACTGTAATCTTAAGAAGTGACATGTGTTTGATTGCATCTCATTTGTTCAGCATGGCAGAGTGGGCTTAATAGGAAGCAATTTATGCTTTGTAAATCTTAATAAATGTACGATAGATATAAATATAAAGATTTGGTTTCTATTAGCAAGCTATGAAGTGAAGTTCTGTTATCATTACTTAGTGTGAATAACTTGTTCAGTGTTGCATAGCATCGGGGAATAAACTCATAACTGATATGGTTCCCACAGGGCATGATGCTGGACTCTTGAGTGTGGCCTTGCTTTTGAAAAAAGGGTAGATTCATGGGCATAGGTCTCCAAGCTGACATTTCTTTTCCCATATATTCCAGCATGAAATGAGTATCACCTCTAGTAAAAAATAGTTAGATGGAAAATGTTACTAATTTAAGTTAGAGTAAGAGTTAAACAGTTGATATCTAGGGTGTTGGGACTCACAGTAGAATATGAATATGAAGAGGCTAATACTCAGATATAGAAGCAACAGTTAAATTTAAGTAAGAATTAACTGGCTAACTGTGATGTTGATAGCTTGAATAGCCTTTTCTTTTTCACCATCATTGTTCACACTTGGAAGACATATAATAAAATGCATTTTTAGTTTTGAGATCTGATCCTTTACTACCTGTGAGTCCTGTCCACATGCTTCACTTCCACACCCTGTATGAGTTTTGATCTTTAGCTGTGGTTGACAAGTAGAAGAGGTTTGGTTGGTGACCTGGGAAAGGATTGCAGTTTGCAATGTAGAAATCTGAATTGTCAGTACCCAAGGGGTGAGCCCTACTGAAGCCTTCCAACATACCTTACCAACAACCATGTCAGACATGATGCTCAAGAGGAAGGACTGACAACGATCTGGGACACAGCAGAGGAAGGATGCTGCTTTGTCATCCCAAAGGGGAGCTCTGGTGTGTGCTTTCCCAGTTGTAAATACCCAGTAGGAGAAGCATCCATTTTTGTCTCATTGTGGATGTCGTTCAGTATTGACTGTCCTATGTGTACCTGCGTGTACCTCTAAAGTGTACCTGCAGAGACCTCCTTCTTTGCATGGACTGGCTACAGTGAGGTATGTACACCCATGTTTTCATGTAAATGGCATCATCTCTTATAGCTGTCTCAAACATCTGCTCTGGTTGGTACTATAGAATATGTTTACAGATTTGCTTCAAATTTGCGAGTGCTTTGGGCCTGTGCACATGTGCGGTAGTAATATCTTATTATTAGAAAGTTGCTATATAGTGAAGTGCAGTCCTTACAGTTAATGAGGAACTGTGGCTAGAACCAGCAGCACTGGTTTTTAACCAGCCAGGGGTAGGGGCAGTAAAAAAATGTAAGGAATCTTTATGATTCCTCTCATTCAGTGACTCTTGCTTGACAAACAACTTCGCAGCAGTGAAAAGCAGGAACCAGTCATTCCTGTAGACTAACACTTGGTCTTCCAAGCTCTGTAGGAAATTGTATCGTGGATGTGTAGTGAGTTTGGAGACTCTTTACTTCTAACCACATTAAAACAGTGGAATCCTTTGCTTTTGAGTAATGTCAGAGAATCATTGGGGCTGATTACCAGAATCACTTAAACACCAAGAGAAACTTAACAGCTTGGTTTAATGTTACATCCCACAGCTGCAGGAGTCTAAAAATCATCATGACAGAGTGGATTTAATAGGAGGAGTCAATGCTTTATAAATCTTAATAAGCATATGATAGACAAAAAGATGGCATTTCTGTAAGCAAGCTATGAAATGAAATTCTGTTTTCCTCTTCACTAGACTGAGTTTTAGGGACTCATCCAGTGTTGTATAGCATCAGGGAATAGGCTGAGAATGGACTAAGTTCACACAGGGCATGGTGCTAGAGTCTTTGATCTGATTTCCTTCTCTTTTCCCGAAAATAAGTGGAGTCATTGGCAAAATATTTTTGAATGTTAACTATGAGCCAATATCTATAAAAATAAAGCCAACAGTTTAGAATTAATAAGGGTTATAAATAATGTCAAGTAAGATGTTTCTAAGACTAAATTTTTACCACTATTTATCAAGACAATATTAAGATTGTTCTTGTAGTTTTCCTAAGTTACTCCTTCAAAGTCAAACCAAGTCACAGAAATGGAGTGTGGATCTACCCGAACTCTGTGACTTGATTGCACTTCTAGGAGGGACTTTAGCAGACCTTTTGTTGTTTCTTGGTTTTGCTTTCTAAATATGAGGAGACAGTGTCCTGTGTGAACCAAAATTGTATTTATCTAGATTAAACAAAGAAAATAGTAAGGTTTGTCACACAAATGACATCCTCTTTACAAACTGACTAGTGGATTTTTGCTATGTTGAGCACCATTTTCCTTTGCTTTTCAGGAGCAACAGTGTCTTTTAATTTTCTCACAGTATTATTTCTCACCTCCTTCGTTTTGTCTGTGGCTTAGAACATAACTGGATAATTCCACACATGATTGGGAGTGTGCACAAAGGAGAACCCACATTCCCCAGAGAGATGCAAAGACCAGGCTTAGAATAGCCAAAGCTGGTCGTAAATCCACTTAGTGACCTTTATTTAGTGTTAGCCTTTGTATCAGAATCTCTTGGATTTACATCCGCATATTACGAACAGCAGCCATTGACTGGACATATAACTCTAGATGCAAAAATTCCACAATGTTACAATGGTTTAAAGGAAAAATTACGCTCAAGTTTATGAACCGGTGGCAGGGCCCTGGTGGATGATGCCTTTAGATTTGTCTGAGTTTTGGTTTCTTTTACTTCAGAGAATTGTCTTTTAAATTGTTTGTGAAGATGAGGTGACTGCAGAGGATGGAGAGACAAATGTGAACTGAGAAACTGGCATGTGCCAAAATCATATAAGTAATTTAAAAACCGTATTTATTTCTCCTGCGGATTTTTGGACACCCCAAGCAGCCTAGGGAGGAGTCGTCTCGGGGTTACCAGTGTCTGTGCTAAGATGCCAGCAAGGCCGGGCCTGTCTACCACTTGAGCTCCTGGCACATTTCAGATGAGGGTTTGCAAGTGTGACTTCCCTCCTAGTAAGCGGTGGCTTTAATCTCTGCGCTGGGCCTTCTTATCAGTTCCTGACTTCAAGCCCTGAGGTGGCCCTGCCCACACAGGGTGAGTCTTCCCTCTTGTGTCAGTCCTCCCTGGAAACATGACTTTGGAGTTAATAATGCCAGGGTCATGGGAGTAGCATCAGCATTTTGGTTTTGCCTTTGTTTGCATTGCCTCTGGGCATTCAGAGTATGGAATTTAACAACTAAATTCAACTTAGGTTGTTATCTCAGTGGGGAAACACTTGCTGAACGAGTAGGAATACTTGAATCTGGATTCCCAGAGCTTTTTAAAGCTGGACTTGGTGTCACACATCCTCCATCACTCCCACCATTCCTATGCTGAGGTGGGAGGTGGAGAGCAGAGAATTCCCAGAGGTTCACAGGCCAGCTAGCCAGTGTGCACTGTCAGGAAAACAGAAGACCCTTTCTCAAACAGGAAACAAGTATGAAGGTGAAGAGAACACTCAAGATTTTCTCTGACCTCCACATGAACATGTGTGTCCAAAGTTCCAGAAACACACACACACACACAGAGAGAGAGAGAGAGAGAGAGAGAGAGAGAGAGAGAGAGAGAGAGAGAGAGAGGGAGAGAAGAGAGAGAGAGAGAGAGGGAGAGAAGCATACACACAGGCTTTAAAAAGCAAGTACAACTCAACAGAGACTAACCAGAGTTATGAAAATAAATGATGAAATAAGTAAAAATAAAAAATACTGGCATTTTATATAAGACTTTTAAATGCATGGAAAAACCATATGATTTCATGCTTACAAAAAAGCTGTAACTGGATAAAACCACATGTTTAAGTGAGCACATGTGAAAAGTAGGTTTTTCAGCGTTTCACTTGCTGCATATAGAACAAGTCATACAAGTTATACCAAGTGAGTGCAATGCGAAAAGACATCACTCATTTTGTCACTGGGTCTTTCTCTTGCTTGCTTTTTGAAAGTTGTTGTGTATGTGTGTGTGCCTGTGTGTGTGTCTCTGTCTGTGTGTTTGTGTTTGTGTCAGTGTGTATGTGTCAGTGTGTTTATGTGTGTATTTTATGTGTGTGTTTGTGTGTGTATTTTATATGTGTGTGCCTGTGTGTGTGTCTCTGTCTGTGTGTTTGTGTTTGTGTCAGTGTGTATGTGTCAGTGTGTTTGTGTGTGTATTTTGTGTGTATGTGTGTGTGTGTGTGTGTGTGTTGCCTCTGTTTGTCCGGTTCATGCCCTTGTGTCTTACACACCCCCTTGCGGTATCTTACCCACCCGCACTGAGAGATCTATCTGTTTTAACGTTTAAATGACTCTCCACTTGGACCATGGAGACAAAGTGTTCTTTGTTGAAATGAAATCAGATACTGTTTTAGTTCGGTGGAAATATCACCAGAGCCTTCAGGCAAATCCCAAGTGCAAGGAAACTCATTAGGTAAGAGAAGTCATGGAGCCTTTTTTCCCTTTGTACTTACGGAATTCTAGCAGCTTAGTGACAAGTGGAAGAGCTGTGCCAGTTTTAGGATGATGCCCAGAGAGGTGACATTAAACCAGTGTAATTAAAGGCATTTGTAAACTTAATATTCAAGACACTGTTTTCTTAGTTAAAATGTAGAAGTAATATAAGCATTCAAAACAGTTTCAGTACTCTAAGAACTTACTTTCATATTACCCACAGTTTTGTTAGTATTAAGAGAAATCATACATAAAACCCACTCCATTATCAGGTAAAAAATGCAATAGGATATGAAGTTTAGGAAGTTTTTATAGAATCAGGCTTGAGAACAAAAATTGCATTATATAGGCTAAACGGAGACCATTTTCAGTATTATTGACATGAAGTTGTATGGAGTTTAATATATATGCATTTTTAATTTCAGATTCAAAATGCTAATGATGTGTTAATCGCACCCCTTGAGAAATTTCGAAAAGAGCAGATCGGTGCAGCTAAAGTAAGTATGACTTTTTCCTTCTGCCTTCTTCTACTAATTACAGGTGATGTAATTTCAGATGCTAATGTTTTGAAATTAGAATGACCTTTTAAAATATTTTGTATTTTTAAATATTTTGTATGTTTAGGATGACATCATTTTAATTTTTTAAAGAAATCCTATTACAAAGACTGGAATTCTTTTTAGAAATAAATGATATTATTCTTCTGCTAAGTAGAGGAGATATGTGAGTGCTATGTGGGTTCCTCCTGCTCCGCAATGGTTGGGAATTGACTTTTTTTGAGAAGAGGATCAGGATGGGGATTCATAAAAGAAAAGAAGCTTTGTTCTTACTGGAAATAAAATAAAACATTAGGTCACTATATACTGAAAATGTTATCAAAACTCAAAAAGAAAGTTTTAAAAATTATTTATTCTTTGTCATATTTTCATGATGAAGGTTTCTATGGGGAAAAAAACTTTAAATACATTTGACAGAAAGCCTTTCTATTCCGGTTTATTGGGTCATTGTTGTGTGTAAATATTTGGAAATATCATGAGGAAACACACACACACACACACACACACACACACACACACACACACACACACACGTCCTAGAGTAAGCATGTGGAAATCTGAGGACATTTTGCAGCAATTGCTTCTCTTCCTCTACTCTGTGGTTCCTGAGGATTGAACTCAGGTCTTCAGCCTTGGCAGCATGTACCTGACGAACCATCTCATGAGAATCCACCATCTTAGACTTTCGTTTCCTGCACTTGCTAAACTGTGAGGGTTTTACAACCGGAAGCATTATCTTTCCCCCACTCTTTTTGTAAAATTTATTCTTTGACAACTTAGAACATGTGTCTGATATAATCTCATTAATATTCGTCTTGCGTTGCCTCTCTCCCCTTCCCATGGTCACCTCTTGCGTTACCCTCTTTCCCCTACCATGGAACTCCTTAGCACACCCCTCCTGTGTTTATCCCTGCTCTTCTCTGTATGGGACTTCTTGTAGTCAATCTGTGACAATCTGGGGGATTATTTTCTTCCCTCTCCTCCATCTTTTATGGCTGTAGCAATGCCATGTCTTACTGATTGGTCAGCAACCCCCCACTCTTATTTGCCAACAAAATTTGTCCTTTTGGATCATGTCATTCTTCCTCCCAGGAGAGCATCAGTGGTTGTGACAATAGCAGAAGATTTAATCCTAATATCTTCCATGGTTTGGCCCCTGGCTACATGTCATGGCACTCAGGATCAGACACAGCGGAAGCTTACTTTCCCCCAAGTGCACACACCTAAGCATCACGTGTTTTTGCTCAAGTCTTTCTCTCTCCTGTGGTGTAGCTTACCCTCTCTTCTGTGAAGTTCTACTGATGTTTTACGTGCTATGGCAGTGTCAGGAAGCAGACCTCCTCATTCAGCCCCTTTTCCAACACTCTTTTTTCTTTGATAAGTGACATTTTCCCCTCTCGAAGGACTGAATGAATACTTCTTTGCCTTGTTTCCCATAATAAGTTATCAGTGTTTGGCTTGAATTAGAGCTTTGAGTACAGTCCTCCACCAATTTATAGCAAATTTCATATAAAGAATGAGTCAGAACGCTTCCTGCTAATTAACTCAGCAAATGTTTACTTTTTGCATGGTCGCCCCACTTGGTAAGTCTAGTGTTTGATAAGATTAAGGAACGCAGCCGTAAACAAGAGACATAGGATCCTTACCCTGTTTCCCTTACATCTCAGTGGACAATACTCTAACGCCATACAGAATGCACAGAAGAGTGTGACCCAGAGTGAAAGGGAGAAGTGCGTAATGAGTGGACATCGGGGTGTGGTCCTCAAGCAAAGCTTTTTCAGATGCAAGTGCTCCGCCTCCTCCGTGTTTCTTAAACAGGATCCTGAGCCTCATGAGGTCTTCTCTTCTGGGTTTAGCATGGGCCACATTTGCCAGTTGATCCTGCAAGAGGTGATTTCAGTTGTAGACTGCTGCCTTCTCCCGGGAAGGCTAAGGAAGGAGCCTCTGCCCTCAAGCAGGAGCAGCAACACCCACTGGTTTATGTCCTGAATATCCCAGTCACTGGTCAGAACAACTGCAGATACACGAGGATATTGTGCCATTACCCACTAGCTGGGGTGCTAAATACAAACCCAGTGAGCGGGAATACCTGTCTGTCGTCTGTGTTGATTTGTTTCATGTGCCTCGGACCGTTCCTACCGAATTGTTAAGAGATCTTCAGTCAGGGGAAAAGTGAATTAAAAGCAAGTATCTTTTTCTGAAGTCAAGCATTTATTAGTTTTCTTCTGGGAATATGAAGCAACCATACGTGAGGGTATATGTCTTATTTGTTGCTCACGGCTTCTTTATTCGGAGATTTCCTTATTTGGTGTGTAAACCTAATTGTCCAAAGGATACTGCAACTGTTCAGTCTGTCCAGTGAAATTTTCCCTATGCATTTTGGGGCCAATTAGCCATCTGGGATGGGAAGACCAGGCTATGGATGAGCCTCGAGTCTTCCGTGGCAGTCAACGAACTCTCCAGCTTGTTCACCCTGTGGACTGGAGTGAAAAACGCTGAATCAAGTGTCTCTGGCCTCATAGCCAGACGATGGTGTTCAGCTGAAGTGGATCAGAGCCCTAACCACAGACTTATTCTGTTGTTGCTCCGTGGAGCTTTGAGACACCTGATCCTCCACTGTGGAAAGTCGGGCTCTTAGTGAGCTCCAGTTGTGGGAAGGAGGCAGGCTGTACCAGAGAAAGGCATTCAAGAAGATTAATGATAGGTGACTGAACTAGAGGACAGGAGACAGGTCCTGCTTTTTTGTGCATAGCTGGAGATTAGAAGGCTTATCTATAAACAGTTGTCACGGATGTATTTACTGGAAGGTTCTTGGTCTGATAGCATATGAAGAATTGAGCTCTATTGCAGGACAGACCTCTTACATGTGTTAGATTGAATATTTGCTTTAATTTATCTCATGACAATGTTGTTTATATTCTGTAAACATGAAGTGAAAGTGGGGATTCAAAACAATTACTATTAGCAAGAATTCCCAGTGTGTTGGATATACCCAGAAAAGCATTCTTACAGAGCAAGCTAAATCATAGCCTTCAGGGCTACTGTGCTGGAAATCTCTTCCTTGCTTCCAGAAGGAACAGAGGCAAGGCACAGCCACACCTTCTCCTTCACTCCTTGTTCCTGTGTAGATTCTGATGGTGAGGGTAGACAGAGTCCTTCGTTTCTTTTCCTTTTTTTTTTTTTTTTTTTTTTAAGACAGCATCTTGCTCTGATTTCCAAGTTGTCCTGATAGCTCATTTCGGTTCCAGACAGAGTGTGGGTTCAGTCCCTGTCCTTGCTTCAGCTCCATGAATGATAGCTTGAGAGGTATCTGTCATAGCATCTGTATTCACCTGAGTTCTTGCTCAACAACCACATGTCTCAATAAAACACTGCAAAACTAGAATGCACAGCTGTAATTGTCACACATTTTTAAAATGGAAGTGACTTTAAGGAGGTCCAGGGATCATTTCTTAGTGAGCCCCCCTCTGGTGGCAAAGTTGGCTACCACACTAGCAGTCTTCTGACTCTTCCAGGCTCCCGTACTGCTCCTCAGAAAACTCCTTTGTGAAATATTCAGTTCTACTCTTAGTAAGTAGAGGACTGTGCAGAATGCATATTAATTACCAAAAATCCTAGGTGTGGCCAAACCTCCTCACTTCAAACTCAGCTAGTTAACAGATTCCCAGGCTGGCCCTGCAGTCTCCAGGTCACACTAGATGCTCAACACTGACTACTTTCCTAGAGAAAAGCAACTTGAGAACTCCTGGCCATAAAAAGTGAAAGCTGTTTTCACTTCGGCTAGAAATGCTTTTGAAGATGCTGATTTTCATTTCTGAGAGAGTTTGAAGAGTTGAAGAGTTGAAGTCATGTGAACATTCGTCTGTGATTTTAATACAGAAATAAACAACGCAGCCATAGTCACTGTGAAGTTTAGCTCCATTGTTCTACATTGAGTTCATGTTGAAGACTGTAACAGAACACAAACATCCCTTTGTTCTGCCCATAGTAGTTCTGTCTCTGAACATTGCTTATTATTTTTAAATGTGCCTTGCATATGTTACTTTACTTTGTAGTATCTAGCAGAGAAATCCAGGCAGAACTGCCAGAATTATATCACAACCACAGCGTCTGTCCATGTTAAAAAAAAATGGCTGTAGTCTGCTTTGTTGTCTCATGCATATACATGGCTTCAGATGATCTTGGAGAATTGAGGACGTTCTGAGTGATAAAGCTACTTTTCACCTTGTGAGTTGTCCATGCAGTGCAGTGGACAGTCTTGGACATGTGGTGAGAGTAATCTGGAGGGGGTGGCTTATGGTTCACAGTGCTGGTTTGGTAGGTTATGGCTTACATTTTCTCCTGTTGTCAACAGGCCCCACAGGTACTGGTATGGTTTTCATGTGCTGTTTATGGCTACCCAGTGGCGAATTCTTCAATAAAAACATTTCAGTTCTCCAGGCAGATAATAAGCCATTGAATAGATTGAATCCACCTGCAATTCTCCTTGTTGAAGTTATTTTCTTAAAGATGCTATTTTTAATAAAATGAGTGTGGGTTTCTGTGTGAGTATGTGCATGTAAGTGCAATTGCCCATAGAGGACAGAGGAGGGCATCATATCGCAGTGAGCTGGAGTGATTGTTAGCCACCTGCATGGGCTGCTAGGCACTTAATTCAGGGCCTCTGAAACAGCAGCACATGTTCTTTTGTCCTCCTCCTCCCTCCCCTCCCTCCCTCCCTCCTCTGTCCCTCCTCCTCCCTCCCTCTGTCCCTCCCTCCTTCCCCTCCTCCATCCCTCCCTCCCTCCCTCCCTCCTTCCTTCCCTCCCTCTCTTCCTTCCTTCTTTCTTTTTCAAGTGTTTTCCAGACAGGGCTTTTCTGTGTAGCTCTGGCTGTCCTGAAGCTTGCTTTGTACAGTAGACTGGTCTCAAATTCGCAGAAATCCACCTGCCTCTGCCTCCCACGTCCCAAGATTACAAGTGTGTCCACCATGCCCTGCTCAGTATAGGTTCTTAACTGTTGAGTGCTCGCTCCAACGCCAGCTGTAGCATCATCAGGAGAGCACACTACCTGTGCGAGCCTGAAAAGTTTTGATGGTTAGTAATTAGTCGTATTTGTAAACAATAACAATGGTCACCCTTTGCTGTAATTAACCGAATACCCTCCTAAGCACTTTACATGTAAACTCCTCACTCCTCACAGCCACCAGCATAGATAGGAAGCTGTTAGACCATTCTTAGGTAAGGAGCCTGAAGAATGTAGAAGTTAAGCAAATAAGCTGAGGCGGGGTCAGATTTTAAACAAAGAGGAAGAAATTCACATGGCTGTTGACTAAGAACAGCATATTTAGGTAAATGCAAAACATATTTCTTTTCTTTCTTCATCAAAATGGATCGTGCATGAGCTCATTTGAAGAGTGAGGTCCTAGGAATACATTTTATGTTACACGAATGGAAATTGAAGCCTTGTTAACTAAAAACTAAAATCTTCTGAACATGAATTTGTGTTTACATCGTAAGGACAAAAACGTTCCCTGCTTTTATTTCAGAGTTGCTATAGGTGTGACTGTTTGGTGGGTTTTGTCTAAGCAGGTCAGCACATATGTAGGGCACTTTACCTCACATTGTATCGTAGAGGAGACAGGCCTATGTTGATCGTAGAAGGTTGATACAACGTGGTTCTCAGGGGTACCTTGGACGGACATTGCTTGGGTTAGACACACTGCACAAAGGCAAAGCACTACCACAGGAAGCTGCCACTGTTTTTACATGACTCACCTGAAACTCCAAGAGACTAAGGGGCATTGCCAGTAACCCAGAGGTAAGCATGACCTCCCTCTGGGACTTGAGTCCAGAGTTTTTGGTGCTGAATTCAGCAATCTTGGCAATGTACAGTGTCTGCCTCTTTCAAGCCAGCAGCGTGGGACTGTCTTGGCAGCTAATCGTGTGTTCACACATGTACAACTCCTTCTGAGGGATCAGCTCTGGTTGTCCTCATCACTACCACTCAAACCAGCCAGATGACATCACATGAAGATAAAGGTTGTCTCTGAGTAGACAAGTGTCATCGTCCATGGACTCCACATAGAGTCTGAAGGGACAGTGCAATAGTTAGGGGCTCACGACCTCCTGGAACTCCTGTTGCAAGGATTCAACATTCCAGCCTCCCAGAGCTCTGGAACACATGTGCTACATACACATGTGTGAAAGTAACACAATCACATAAAAGAAAAATGAAAAAGAGGCTTATGTCCTGATGTGTTGAATTTTTTTATGTTAGTCATTGACACAGCAGAGCCATCTATGAAGCTAGTGTTTGAAATTAGATTATAACCCAAAGCCCCCCTGCTGAACAATTTTTAATTTAAATAAAACAAGACATTAGGTGCTCATATTATAATTTAATTAAACCTAAATTATAGAAGAAATTACCAATATTTTCCCTGTGAGCAATGCTTAACATCACTGGGTGAATTCCCATACTTTGGAATGTTTTATGCATTCCCACAAGTTTTATTTTTGTTTTGTCCTTATGATCCATTTTTAGGTCTAATACATACTTTTTAAAAATGCTAGAACCATTTCCATGTGTCATATATAAATGGTAGTTGGCTATAAAGTACAGTGGAGCCTTGCTTACGTCACGGTAGTATCTGTGCGGTGAGATCTTGAGAAATACTGCTATATATTAAATTTATCTGCATTCTTCAGTGGTCAGGACTAGATAGGAATCAAACTTGTTTTCTTAAAATGAAGTCTTTTTTCCCCCCTTTCTTTTCTTTTTTTTCTTTTTGGTAACAAATCTAGTTTCTTCTGGTAATTCTGGGAAAGATGTTTCTTGATAAAATGATGACAAACTTTTAAATGTTTGTTTTGTTTTAAGACAGTGTTTCACCATGTACGTCTGGCCAGCCTAGGACTTGCTATGTAGACCAGGCTGTTATGTAGACCAGGCTGACCTCAAAGTCACAGAGAAAGGTCTGCTCTGGCATCCCAGGTGCTGGGATTAATGAAGTTTCCTACGTTGCCTGACTAACTTAAATCCTTGCTTTCAATGGCAGCTGAACACTCCATAGACTGACTTTTGGCCTCTGTATGCATAGTCACACACATACAATTACACCAATTTAAACACACATGCTCAGACATAAGAAACCAAAATACAATAAACAAGTGTCCATGTAGTGCCATTCCTCACGTCATCTAATGAGATAAAAATTGAATATTAGAAACCTCTAAGTTAGATTCCCTTCACCCCTTGCTTAGCAGACATTTTGGTGAAATTCTGATAAAGTTTCAGTTTCTTTATTCCAAAGTCATGAGACCCTTGGCATACAGACATGATTACGCCCAGGTTGTCCTTCCCAGTTCTGAGTCATTGAAGTGTTATTAGCATGCTGTCATCTGTCCTAGACATTGAAATGCTCTCTCTGCAGGCAGTACTGAGCTGTTTCATGCTCAGTCCCAAGGACACACAAATAGCCCGTGTTGCTACCCTCAGCACACACACACACACTAAGAGAAAATGTCAGAAACCAAGAGCTATGACAGAGCAGCATTAGAAGACTATTTCCTAAACATGGGAGAAGAACAAATCTAGTCTGCTGACCAGTGGGGATCAGCAGAGGACTGAGAAATGTCAGCATTTATCAGATGCAGGTCTAAGACAGGCAGAGTCCTGGATGAGTGAGGTAGCACTTGCCAGTAGTCCTGGCATTCAGGAGGTAGACACAGAAGGAATAGAATTTTCAAGGCAAGACTTAGCTTCAGTGAGTTTGAAGCCAGCCTGAGCTATTTGAGACTTTCTCTCAAAAACTACAGCAAAAACAAACAAAAATGCCTGAAGATTTCCAATTAGTGCAAAGGGGAACTGACTTCCCAGGCAAAGCAGAGGGCTGAGAAATGAGGAACTGTCACAGTGTAGAACATTTGTGATGTGTCTGAGGTGCTTCCTGCACACCGGGGGATTAGAGGTTTTGTTCTTGTTTGTAAGTTTTTAAAAATATGAACCACATTAAGTAATATGGTTTCCACCATAATTTAGTATGTATACTAACTGCATACTGATGTTACTCCTTGGGATAGATTCCTGTACTTTCCGTTGCACTGTTAGAAACTAAACATATAAATTACCAGTGTCATACAATCCATAGAGTGACTAAACCCTCTTAGAATTCAGTGTGTGTGTGTGTGTGTGTGTGTGTGTGTGTGTGTGTGTGTGTGTGTGTGTGTGTGTGTGTGTGATATATACATGTGAGTGTATGGCAGTGAATGCACAGGCAGAAGGCCACTTGGGCTTCATTCAGGTCGTGGATGCCTGTGCTCTGAGCTGCTACTGCCCCGTTTCCAGTGACTCACAGATGTCTTGAAGTCCTCTGTCTTCCTTGCAGTTTATGTTGGGTCTCAGGTTTCGTGACAAAGGTGACAACCTTTGTCTCTGCCTTGGCTGTGTAGCTCCTGTCCCTGTACTGTTTTCCTTTGTGTGCCTGCACAGGTCTCTACTGTGCCATGGTTTTTCATTACTGTAACAAGTGCCTGAGATCAGTCTTTGCTCTTTCATTGAATTTGGCTTGTGGTTTCAAAGCTCAGCTCGTAACCTCTCAGTTCCGTTGCCCTGGGTACGTTGCCCACAGTACTGCACACATCACAGAGGATGGTTGGCAGAAGAAAGTGCTCTCTTCTGTAGAAGGGGCACACCTGGAGTCCCAAGATCCCCTTCAAGGACACAGCTCTAGTAACCTCAGTTCTTTCCACAAAGCCCTACTTCCTGACTTCTTCTCCCAATAGTGTTACAGGCTGCTATCAAATATACAGTGGGGCTGTGGGGGCATTCAGGTTTAAAATATAGCTGCCTTTAAAAGTTATATGGCACTGTTTCTTGCTTCTTGGATGCTTTTAGGAAATTCCTAAAGGGAGTGTGACATCTGTGTCATCTGGGCTATGGTAATGGCTCTTACCAAATATCTCTATGATGGACCTGGGGTGGCCGCTCTCTCTTCCTAATTCTTCCTTGTGGAATTAAGGGTTTTTTCCTGTGATAATCCTAAACATGAATTTCATCTTTTAAGGAATAGGTTGAAAGCTATAGGCCAAGCAAATTACCTGTCTGTGTCTGTGGACCACGAGATGTGAACAGTTAGTATTTTTCTTAATTTTGTTATAATTTAAAGAATAATATTTTATATCAGGGCAAATTGCATGAAAGCCAGATTTAGTACCCAGAAATGAAATCTTTGTTGCAATCCGGTACCATTCATTTGTCTGTTTTCTAACTTTTTCCATTCCATTAGCCAAGTAGAACACTTGCACAAGACAGCATGTGTCCACAAAGAATGAAATATTTACTCCCTGGCTCCTTACTGAAAAAAAATAAAAAAAGATTGTGTCTTAAAATAAATTTCAGTTTTCATTTGGTAATACATTCAGACTTAGTACTTGTATGGTGATTTGGCTCCTTTATTTTTCTACTCTGTGTTAACAAAGTACCCGAGGTTGCCTTACAAAATGAAGAAGCTTCTTTGGTTAATAATTTGAGTGTCTGGGAGGTCCCAAAGAGACAATGCCGGTGGCCCCATGACAGATTCACAGATAGGGAAGTGGGCAGGAGCAGAAGGGAGATCTGTACAAGGAGGGAAGTCAGCGAGATTTGGGGGAGGTACCCCCACCTGACTGTAACCTTCTGCTCTCCTAACAGTGAAGAGAGCACTATCCGCTCGCTTTCTGATCCTTTCTGAGTCAGTCTGGTGTAGCCCAGGCTAACCTCAAACTCGCTCTGTAGCCAAGGAAGACTTGAACTTCTCATCTTTCTGTCTCTACCTCTGGAGTGCTAGTGTCTGCTAGCCTGCCCGGTCTATGCCTTTCTGAGAATTGAATCCAGGACATCCTGCATGGTGGGCAAGTGCTCTACCCTATAAGCTACATTCTTTTTTTTTCAGAGGTGGGGACCAAACCCAGGGCCTTGCGCTTGCTAGGCAAGCGCTCTACCACTGAGCTAAATCCACAACCCCCTCTAAGCTACATTCTTAGTCCCATAAATTCCCTTCAGATACCTAATCACCTTCCACCTTTTAAATGTTTTCCCTTCTTTCAACTCCACCAGACTGGAACCAAGTTTTCACACAAGTACCTGTGAGAAATATATACAATACTCAAAGCACAAGTGTCATGCTTGAAGACCAGAGCATTTCTAGAAAGAATACTTGGTTGTGACTTTGTACAGTTTGCTTACAACTCATTTTTGTAACACAAACAGCAGATTTCCTTACTTCTGTAATATTTACTTTCATGAAATTATTTCCTCGGAAACAAACTTCTGATTTGCTGCTCATGGGTGTGGCTGGGCACAGACCATTGAGAAGAGAAAGATGAAGAACTATTTGTCTTGAAATAGTCACGTGAAAACCACGCCACGTTTGTGACAGGCAGATTTCATATCAAGACCACAATTACTAAATATAGTAGGTAACCCTCTCCCCAATACAGTGAATGCGAGGTAAAAGGATTATAGATTTTGCCATAGATTTATTAGATACAATGTAGTTTGAAATTTTGTCTTTTTGTAGCAGTTTTCTATATAGAAATGGTTAAAAATGGAAAGCCATTTCTTTGGAATTGAGCAATATGAATGGAGTAATTTGTTAGAAAATTAGAAATCAGTGGACATGGGTGTGTGGAATCCTGAGTGGAAAATGAGCGACAGTTTCAGCTGTTGAGAGGCGTCAGGTAAAGTCTGCCATATGTGGGCACAGGAGCAAACAGCTCTCACTAATTCCGTTAATGGGTTTAGTCTAATACTGCTCTTTACTGCTTGCAGTTGGGCTGTATGTTGCCTCTTACACTTCTATATGCAGCCAGGAGTGATCTGAAAACAAGCCGAACGAGGCTTGGAGACATTCCTTTCACATCCAGATGGGAGCTTCCTGATTTACGGACTGTGTGGGAGTCATGAGCATGACCTGTGGGGACTGTGGAAACCCAGGAAGAAGCAGAGTGAGCTCACTGTAGAAAGATTCCAGGCATTGAAAAAACTTGCCTTATTTGGTAAATATGGCTAACTGGTTTCCCTGGTGATGCTGGCAAGTGCTCTATGGAAATCTGTTGGTCTTTAAACCACTCATTTGTACTTAAAAACAAAAATCATTAGAAGTAGAATGCTAAGTGGTGTTTACTCAATTTTTCTCAGTATATGATGGGTACAGGATGAAATCAGAGATAGTAAGAATTTGAGTCTGATATGTAAACTCAAGTTCATTGAAGCTTTAGCATTCCCTAACTGTCTTTTTGGTTTCTGAGGTCACTTGACCTCTGGGGATTTGGGGATGTAATTGATGTCATGTAGAACAGTGTTGGTTTGGGAAAATGATTGCATATGGACCTCTGGGCCTCAGCTGTGCGTCTTAGCTTAGATCTCTATGCAGTTGGAGTTTGGAAGGGGAATTGGTGCTGGATTTCCTTTAATTACCCAGTCAAGCTTCGTGGGAGATAAAATGGCTTCTCTTTAAATTCTTCATCTCTTTGTTGACTATGTCCTGAGTCTGATGTTTGAGAGATTTGATTAGAAACAGTTATTGGTTTTAATATGGGCTCTGCCAGGTGTGAACCAGGAGACACACATAAAAGTGATAGTGACCCTCTCTGAGGTTATGGGGACCAACCTGTGCGAAGACTCCTGGTGACTTTACCTTAGTCTCCAGCTCCTTCTTGCACAGAGCTCCTTTCCTTTTGGTTGTTTCTGTTAGGATTCACCTGTGTCTCCAGTCTCAACTCTCTGTTCTCCATGTAGTAGCCAGAGGCAAAGAGTACTCCGTACCTTCCCTATTTGGTCTGGTCCAGGCCTGGTGTGGTGGGGTTTTTGGAAAAGTGATTGCTTTGCTAGTACAAGGCCGTGAGTGTGATCCCTAGAATGGGTGTAAAGAAAAAGCTGGGTGCTTGTGGTGCTATTGCAGGCAGGGCAGAGTTGGGGAACCCCAGGGCTTCCCTAGTGGCTGCTATAAGAGGTGATATAAAAATTAGGGTGGGTGGATCCTGAGGAATAGCACTCTAGTTACAGACAGACAGACAGATAGACACTGTGACGTTTTCTCTTAAACACATATACGCATCACATTATCATCATCATCATCATCATCATCATCATCATCAAAACAACAACAACAACAAAAAACAACTAAAACAACCCCCTCCCCCAAAAAAACCACCCTAATCTGCTTCTGAGAGCTAATTGTCACTCCTGTCACTACCAGAGGACTATTTTTGGTTCCATTTCAAACTAGTCAAGCACTTCTCCAAAATTTAAGGCACTCCCTAGTCAATTCATATGCATGCTGGGATCTGAGCCCCCATTTGTATGGCATTCTCTGCTCTGGTGAGAGAGGCTCTTTCTGTGCATGGCTTTATCACTTGATTTGGAAGTACCTAGATGGCTAGGGAGGCGACTGAACTGAAAGAATGCTTCACCCTAACTAGTAGACTTATCTGTCTACTAGTTCCATGCACATGACAACTTCTAGCTGTCCCTATCCATCTTGTCTGGCATCACAAGCACCCGGCTCTCTGCCCCTCTGATTCTAGGGAGCACACTCATTGGTTTGCACTAGCAAAGCAATCACACAGAGAATCACGGTCCTTCTTACTGTAAGATATTTACCTACTTCATTAGCTTTTGTCTCTGTTCCCTGATTGGTCTCATAGGGAGGATGACAGTAGGCATTCTCCTGGGACAGAAGATGGTAGCCTTTCTCTCTGCCTAGTTGCCCTCTCCCACATGCAGATCCTGGATTTAGTCTCCCAACCCTTACCAACTGTGCTGACCTTTAATTCATTGGGGTAACCTCTGCTTGTTCTCCCTCCCCTCCCACTCTCCACTCCCCTCCCTCCCCTCTCCCTTTACTTCCTTCCCCTCTCCCCTCTCCCTCCCTCTCTCCATCTTCCTTTCCACCCCCCCCTCTTGTCTATACAGAGAGGCAGACGCACAGGCACACAGACTGTAAAAGTACACACAGTTTCCCTTCCGACGTGATCTGAGCTCCTCCACGCTGTGTTCCCCTGCAGGTTTTCCCTCTCCATCCTGTATGATTTCCTCTTTGCTCTCACGGTTTTCAGCCGAGAAAGTCATATGACAAGAGGCATAAAGTCTAAAACGAAACTTGGATTCAAATAATCCGCCTATGTTTTAGCATGGGATCTGGAGGTCTGCTGTGACTGGAGACTTGTCCCTGTCCATACACGCCTCCATCCGAGTCACAAGGTTTCACTTTATTGACCGACTTGGCTGTTCCACTTGACTTATTCATTCAGAAATGCCCAGTACTTGGCATAGAGCCTTATGATGTAGATGTTGGTGTTGGTGTAATTCATGTCTACTTCCTCATTAATATTAAAATTCTGAAGATTAATAACTTTGGATGCTTTTTGAGATGAATGGATATTAACTATCTTTTCCCTTATACAATGTTGGTAGGCCTTGAACATTCCAGGCAAAGATTTTACCACTCATCTGTGTCCCCAGCTAGGACCTCATAGACAAGTTAAGTGACATTAGTACCTGGGTTTGCAGGGAGGAATGGTGTGCTTTGTTGCCCTCTGTGGGGGACTTGGATAACCACAGAGGTGAGTGTGGTTGTCAGAATGCAGTATAATTTTAGAGAACACAGTCTAGGGTGGTTTATTGTGTCTAGACCACACTGAACCATTTAATGCGTGTCATTTAACAGTTTGTACCTGGAGTTCATCCTTACAGTCCAGTTCATAATTGACACCTAAAGGAGGCATTACGTTAGCTTCTTTTCTTTTTGCTGTGACCAAATACCCAACAAGAGACCACTTAAGTAGGGAAAGGTTTCCTTTGGTTCATGGTTTGAGGGGACAGTCTTTAACTGCAAAGGCATGAAGAAAGAGTGGGTGGCTGTCACAGAATGCCCATGAGACTGCTTGTCCATTTTTCTAGGAAGCAGGAAGTAGGGAAATGCTTGTGCCCTGCTCACTTCCTCCTTTTCCTGTTTCATTCATTCTAGGGTGCCAGCCCATAGGATGTTGTTACCAACATCCAGGACAGGTTTTCCCTGCTTCGGTTGAACCTCTTTGGAAATGTCATTTTAGATGCAAAAGTGAGGTTTACAAATACCTTTGTGGTTTCCTAATCCAGCCAAGCTGTTAATTAAAACTAATCATTACAAGGCATTATTAGGCTGGGACTTCAGAGAATGTGCACTTCTGAGGCAGCTTTCCAGAAAGCTGCCTGGAGCTCACTGGTTAGTTCAGGCTGCCTGGCCAGTGAGCCCCAGGGATCCTCCTGTCTCTGCCTTTCAGCACCAGAATTGCATGCATGCACCCTCATTCCTGTCATTTTAAAGTGAATCCTTATGCTTTGAAGTCAAGCATGGTGGTGATTGAATCATCTGCTAAGTTTGGTTGGCTTGCCTTTGTTTTAGCATAAGCCATATTGGCCCTTCCACTTGAAAGACCTTGAAACTGAGTCTAAGGTTTCTATTGTAAAATTTTTCCCCTTTTAATCTGTCACATTTATTTTCTGAGGGCCTTTCTTTAGTAGGTAGGAATTCATCTTCACAAACAAGGCTATAAAACCGATAAATTTTAAAAAGGTTGAAGTGATCCATTTAATGTTAGCTAACAAGTTGATAAAAAATGTTTGGTGGCAGCCAGAGTGGAATCTCTTGCTGATGATATCACCAATGATGACGTCACCACTGCTGAGCTATAGCAGAGCTTTGGTACTTTACCCAGGGTTTATGTCGGGTTCTCTCTTTGCACACTTCCCTCTCAATTTGTGCATTCCAGTGTGACTTTTCCATAGGGAAATTTATGGCTCCTATTTCAAAATGTTTCCAAATTCTCTGTAGGCACTCTCCCCTAGAGAACTGACAGTGACTCAGAGCAACTTGGAGATTCAGGAGAAATGTGGAGTATTTTCTATTTGCGTTTTGGGGGTGGACTGTCACAAAACTTTAGGAATTCTGCCTTAGTCTCCACTGTGGACAGACAGCAAAAAGCAATTCTGAGACCACAAAAACACTGTATGTGGCCGAAGCCTGCGAGCACAGAATGTGGGAGAGAGCGATCAAGACTTTGCCTGTTGATGTCTCAAACAAACAAACAAACAAACAAAAACAGCGGAAGAGAGTCAGGGCCTGGGGAAGTCATGGTATTCTGGAAAGTGGGTTTTTAATATTATCTTTTATTTGTTTTCAGAATTGCAGGCATATTTATGATCTGTTTTGATCATGTTTACCCTACCCCTCTAACTCCTCATAGAACTTGCTCTCTCTACGCTTCCCAACTTTGTTTTAGCTTTTTAAAAGTTACTTAGTTATTTCTCTTATCCAATGAGTCCAATTTGTGATACCCATATATTCCTGGTGTAAGATTTACTAAAGCTTGACATCCAGAGGCCATGCCCTTAGAGAAAACTGACTCCTCCTCTGGAAGCCACCATATGAGAGCAGCGTCTTCACTATCAGTGGACTCATGAACTTCCTATCTATGGGACACTGATTGGCTCAATTTTTCACAGGCAGCCACAGCTGCTGTGGTACCATTCAGTCCAAAAGATACTGCTTTTCTCCAGTACTTCATAGCTCCTTCTGAGAAGGTACTTTATATACCTTTTAAGAAGGTCCATGAATCTTAGGGGCGAGAGGTATAATAGAGATGTACCATGTGCGACTTACGACTCTGTAGACAATTAGTCTCTGTGTTTTGGCCAGTTTGAAAATACTTCAGCCTTTTGGGATAATGACTTTGCGGATTTGAAGCCAAGCTGTTTCCCTTGCTTCCTGATTATTGACCATAAGCCTGAAACATGATAGGCTGTACTCAGAGTGATTGAATTTGTTCATTGACAGACTATATACTGGCAGCTGGTCCAACGCTGCTCTGGCAGCCTCCAAAGCTGGTCCAGTGCAGCCACAGGTGGATGAGGGAGTGCTGGTTGAATTCTTGGATTGTCTTGCAGATTTTCTCAGACTCCAAAGCTTTGTTTCCTCTGTACGTCCCTTGACACATGCTTGTGGAAAGGACACATCTTAGCGGTCACTTTCCCTTGACATTCTAAACCTGAGCACAGTAAGTTTAAAGTTGAGCCCTTGGATGGAATTTACAAAAGCAGTTCAGGGGGTTGGGGATTTAGCTCAGTGGTAGAACGCTTGCCTAGGAAGCGCAAGGCCCTGGGTTCTGTCCCCAGCTCGGGGAGGGGGGGGGAGCAGTTCAGATGTGTAGGGAGCAAAGCGTGTTGGTCACAGCCTAATCTTCTATGGAATCTTATGGGATTTTCTATTGACTGCTTTCTTAGGTCAGATTTGCCATACTGCTTTTAAAAAACATGAGTAGATGAGCTGGTAAAATGTCTCAGCCGAGGGGGGCTGGTCAGATGACTTAGAGGTAAAGTAACTTGCCATCAAGAGTCACAACCTAAATTCAATCATGGGACTCACCATTTCCTGAACCTGTGGTGTATTCAGATTTCAGTGTTATGAAGCCTGTTTAAGTCAGCCTCCAGTGTGGGTTGGGATATACAGGGGCATTTTCGTTCCTTTCATTTTAGAAAGACTTTCACTTAGTTTTCAACAAGTTGCTGCCTTATTTTTTTCTGTAGCTATATAAACTCGAAGTTGGTTTCTAAACCTTCTTAATAACATACACTTTTCCCCAAAATTTGTTTTATATATTTTGTGGTTAGTTAGCATCTCCACTTGCTTTGGTCAATTTAAAAAAAATAACAAAAGGATCATTGAGAACTCTAATTGCCAGGTTAAGTTCAGATTGAGATTTTATAGCTTTGTTGCAAGTACATAGGTTAATGATGAACTTCTTTAAATTAGTCTGGCATGACTATTGCCAAAACAAAGTTATAAATGTCCACGGAGGTCAAGCTACAAAATGCAAAACCCTTTGAAGTTTCCACAAGAAGAACTAAATACATGCTTTGGGGAAAAGCCACTGTGACACCCTCATCTAATTACACTGTATCCACGTTGTTCCCACCGGGCTAAGTTAGAGGCAACAGGACAAGATGAATTTCCCTGCCCTTTCCAGCAAGTCCACCTGTCATATATAAGTAGATCCTTTAAATCCCAAGATCAAAATCTTTAAGACTTGTAATTGTGTAACCTTGGATAAGTAAATACAGAAGAAATCTTTTAAAAGGTTTTGTTTTTTAAATGATGTGTTTGTGTGTTTCTGAGAATGTGCACATGAGAAGAGTACCCAAGAGACCAGAAGAGGGTAAAGGATCTCTCTGGAGCTGGGATTAAAAGGGTTCTGGGAGCTGAGAAGGAAACCGTGGTTCTCAGTATGAGCCACAGCAAGTGCTTGTAACCTCTGAGCTATCTCTCCGGCCCAGATACTGAAAGGTTCTGATGAAACCATGTGACATTGGTGATGTGACAGGTCTGACATATTATGAAGTATATAAGTCATTACTTTTTTGATCTTCGTTTTCTTTCGAAGGAACCCTTTCTTTTATTCAGTGAATCAAAAACAAGACATTGCATAAGGAAAGATGTTCATGGAAAATATCTGTGTGTGTGTGTGTGTGTGTGTGTGAGAGAGAGAGAGAGAGAGAGAGAGAGAGAGAGAGAGAGAGAGAGAGTTTTCCGAGGTACTGTTGAATTCTGTGCAAAAAATCTGGAGTAATGCCTTTCTTTATAGGACTGATCTAAGCTACCACTTCACAGTTGACTCAAACCATGAACATCACTGATTGCTTAATATTGTATATGTTTAGCTATTGTGAAATCTCCCCCTTTGGGTATGCCTTGGTTTGAAAAGTATTTTCTTTACATTTACATCTGTACTATTTCCCTTACGTAAGCAAGCTTTGGAGACAACATATTATTGTATATGAATGATGAGGTCTATGAAGGATTTACCAGGGCACTTTTTACTAGTTTGCCCCCCTGAAGACAGGTTAGTGAGACTACAAATATTCGAAAGAAGGCATTCATCAGTTCTTTGTGAAAAACATTAGAGATAGACAGACAGATGATAACTTGGGTTCAGACTTGTTTACCATCCTTTATTTAATAGTCTGTGCTTTATAGGTCATTTAAAGGAAAATATTAGCTATAAATTACAAGATCCAAATGGGGACACTGTGCGTCTGTGTCCATTCCGGTCCTCTTGTGGAGGCTGAGCCCGTCCTACACCACCACTTGAGTGGGTGCTGACCTATAGGGAAGTGTGGAGGCGTCACTCTTTGGGTGAGAAAACGCAGTCTGAGGCGTGGGACAGCCAGAGCTGGTTCAAGGGTCCCCGGGCCTGTGAAGAGGCCAGGCCATGTGGTTCTCAGACTCTTGGACATGTAGGTGCCACTGGAAGTTGCAGAAGAGCTGAGAAAGGAGTCAGGGGTCTGTGGGCTGGGGACACTCTCAAGCCCAGGCTGACCGGGGGAGGGGGGTGTAAAAGGGGAGCTCTGGCTTGTTCTATGGGTGATAGTACTTAGTTTGGTGGAGGAAGGCTTGGTAGCTTACAGTTGTGGCTGGGAATGCAGAGAGATCTTCTACGTGAGAATTAAGGTGGGACCCTGTAGGCGAAGGCCTTCTGCATGGCTCCCCATGGCAGATCTTGATGACAGTCCATGATTCTAAACAGTGTATTGGTTGTTCATGGCAGAAAATGGATGCATACCGTACCATACCCATTTCTCAGGGTAGACCTTTTGCAGGGAGGGATGTCTGGGAATGGAAGCTTATTGGCCAAGACCTCTGGGCCTCTAGGTACCTCATTATCATGGAGAACTCTGTTTTGGACGTACCTGACATTTGGGCTTTTCTTTTATGTGAGAAGCATGGTGCGTGTTCCAAGTCTGGAATCTGGCAGGGAGCTGGGAGTCACCTAAGTCTCAGGTGTGTGTCCACGGATTCTCAGGTCTCAATCTGCTCTACCTTACCAAACTTCCTGGCACGGTTTTACTGTCCAGCAGGTGATCATTCACTAACAAACAGTCCTGTATCTGCCTAGTACCTGAAGTTCTTTATCCCTCTTTTACTGACTTCCCCAACTCTGCTTACAGTTGCTAATAGCAACAGCATCCCTTGCAGCTATTTGTTTTGTCTGCTGACAGCTTTGTTTGAAAGCTCTTGCAATTTTTTTCTTTGTGTGTTTGGATGTTTATTTGTTTTTGAGAAGGCCTGTAGCCCTTCCTGGCCTTTGACTTCCTGTGTAGCCAGGGTTGACCTTGAAATTTTTTCTGTTCCTGCTTCCACCTTCTGGGTGGGGGTCTTACAGTTGTGTGCCTCCATGCCCCATGGATGTGGTGGGAGGGATCAAACCAGGGCTTCCTCGGTGCTAAAAGCTTGGTGCTGTTCAAGGTTCCCTCAGCCTCACTGTAGACCAACACTGCTGAGCTGGAGATGTTTGTGAATGTAAGTCCTTGGTTTTCCCGTGGCTTCCCTTCTTCATGATGGCCCAGGGATACTTTTCCTCACTGCATCTCATCAGTGTTATACATCTTTCCCATAACTTCTGTGTAAAAGCCATTGCCTCCTCTTATCTCCAGTTTCTGTTCTCATGTGTTTGTGTTTGTTTTTTCAAATGATATTAGACTATTTCTTTGGGCTATTTATTTATTTATTTATTTATTTTTAGCACAAACCCATTGAAGTACTTAAATGATAGTCTTAATTTTGCCACCTGACCCATTCATCTGAATTAATCTGACCACCTTGTGAGCTACTTATGGGATAGAGACCTGTGCAAAGCACAGCAAGGGAAGAGTGGGATAGAGGATGGAAAACAAAGTGGAAGCTGTGGAGGCAGTGGGAAAGCCATGCATGAGGACGGTGGGAGAGCCATGCATGTGGACAGTGGGAGAGCCATGCATGAGGACAGTGGGAGAGCCATGCATGAGGACAGTGGGAGAGCCATGCATGAGGATGGTGGGAGAGCCATGCATGAGGACGGTGGGAGAGCCATGCATGAGGACAGTGTGAGAGCCATGCATGAGGACAGTGGGAGAGCCATGCATGTGGATGGTGGGAGAGCCATGCATGAGGAAGGTGGGAGAGCCATGCATGAGGACAGTGGGAGAGCTACGCATGTGTTTGTTGTTTACATGTCTGCTGTCTTTCCTGCCAGCTCTAAAATTCTTCAGTTCTAAAGACACATGGAAGAAAGTAAATTACTATTTGTTTTATGACACTTAAAATGTATTTTAAAAAAGAAACCAATTTATCATAAAAATGGCTAATGATTTATTGCAGATAGCTTATAGATTCAAAAAGCAAGTGGTTCTAATATCTTCAGAGAGGATTATATTCTTTATGGAAGAAGCGAGGACAATATTCTTTGTAGAATAAGTATGATTTAATAAGGTCTTTACAGAATGTGCTTCACCACTGGCATCTTCTACGTGGTGGGTGGAGGGTGGAGGGTAGAGCAATGACTTAGCAATTAAAAGTACATACCGCTCTTACAGAGGATCTAAGCTCCATTGGGGGTTGGGGGACTCAGAGCCTCCTATTACTCCATGTGTAGGGGATCTGATGTCCTCTTATGTCTTCCATAGGGACTTCAGTCATGTGCACATTGTCCCACAATGCATAAAAGTAATAAAATAAAAATGAACATTAAACAGATTTATCAGGGAGGTGGTATAGATTCACTATTGCCTGTAAGAGCACAGTAGCCTCAACACATACTTTGATGTGTATTTTCTCATTTGTTTCCTAGGAAGATTTTGGCATCCCCACTGCAGAAGCTACCCTCCCTGTTGAGCTTTGTGATGGCTGTAGCATAGTCTGCTTGCCATCTGACTTTTATGCACTGTACTCTGTACTTCAAGACCTTTGAAACAATGTCAGTGTCTTTTTCTTACGTGAGCATGTTTTCAGCAAATACTCCATGAGCCACTTAATGTGACTTCATGTGTTGAACAGGACAGTTGTAGACATTCCTGCTACTATAAATGAGGGAAATGAAGTTGGTGGATATGTCTCTTATCTTGGGCCACATATAATTCTATCGCTAATACACGATGGCCAATAATCCTGGTTTTCTGACTTGGTGTTGTTTTTGCTGTTGTTTGCTTGGTTGTTTTTCTATGCCAGGGTTTAAACATGTGCCTGGCCAGTATTCTACCACTGGACTAAATCCCCTGCCCCAGCTCTTTTCCTTTCAAAGTGCAGGTGTTTAGTGATGGTAAATAATTCCTGTCTGGGAGAAGAATCAAGTAGTCCTGAGGTATCCATGTCATCTGTTGTCCCTTGTTCTAGTGGTTCACCCCGTGCTCATACAACATGCCAGTGATTATCTGGGCCCTGACTCTTAACTCACCTAACTGTTTTTACAGTCCCCAACACACCACTCTCAGTGTGGAACAGGACAGTAACTCGATCCAGGGTGTACAGCTTCAGCCCCTACATCTGCATGTAGGCTCTGTTTCTTCTAACTAGAAACCTTCACCGTCCTTTTGTGCCTCCTCTTACCCTTGTGTGAACATCACCAATTCAGTGATTTCCTTCAGTGGTCCCTTCATCCCTTTTATTACTTTAATTCAATCCAGTGATTTCTTGTCTACACCTCCTTTCTCAAATCATTTCTTCATCTTACTTCCAGAGAAATCACACTTAAAATAGATGTGATCTAAGCATTCTTCATCTCTAGCTGCACACCCCAGTAAGTGTTTCTAATGGTGTAAACATGATATACGTGGTGTAGGCTATAAGAAATTTCTCCATGTATAGAATTGGTTATAACTTGTCAGCCCAGATATTGTTTAAGTTGCTCTTTACCGTCATCCTGATTTGCTGATGTTTCATTTGCTTTGTTTTTTTTTTTGTTTTTATATGTTGTCTATTTTATTGTGGTTCATATTATATGATGAAGACTTCAGGTGGAGGGAATGTGTCTTGTTCTTGCTGATATCCTCAGGGTTTTCAGTTGTCACATTCAAGAAATAAGTAAATCAAGGATTTGGTTTTATTTTGCTTGGAGGGTGGGTAAGTAGCCCCCTTTTGCGTCATTTCTTGAGATGACCCACACATTGTGATCATCTGTCCATCAGAGAGGTGAACCTTGGCCTTCATGCACTCTATGTATTTTATTCTGCCGCTTATACCATCAAGAAATGGGAAGTTGTTTCTGGGCTTGGGTGCTGCATCTAGAGAGAAGCTTGTGGTCCTGAAACCCAATGCTCTTTGGTAACTCTTGATGTGAATGGCCACTGTGAAATTCTGTGTCCACATGAATCAGTTGTATTGTACTGACACATTCTAAGAAGGAGCATTGCCCATCTCATTTCTAAGGCTTGCCGTAAAATTTGATGTTTTAGGGTTTTATTTACACAATTTTATTAAAAGGAAGCCATCCTTGCAAATACAACTGGAACTGATTATATGCAATGCCTGTTTAGAATTAAATGAAGAAGAATGCTGCTTTCACTATGAAAATCCCATAGATGGCTCTAGACAAGTCTTAAAGGGAAATGTCAGGTTTCTAATCAATTATAATGATTCCCAAATACATTAGCTGTTAAATGCCGCTTGCTCTTTAAAAAGAGACTAGGCTCCCATACACAGCATGACTAACAGGAAGAAGATTCCCCGACTGCTTCTGTTAATTAGCTCTTGTCCAGCGTAATCTGGTATGCTAAAGTGGTTTAACAACCCTTCCTGATGAGTAACATAAATATCTCTCATTTGGTCATTTCCCTTCTGTCTCCCCTCTCTGGAGATGGAGAACATGTGGTCACCATGTGACAGTTCAGTTTTGTGTGCAGCTAAACAAATTTGTAAGTTGTTTCCTTTACCCTGCTTTTGCTCCAGAGCCCATCATATGTTCTCCAGAATGCTAGGAGTATGTGGGTAAATAAGATTTCCATTGAGAGATGAAGGAGTCTATAAGAAATGGGAATCTTTAACCAGTGCTACACTTTAGAGCTATATTTAGGAGTATGTGCATATGTGTATGTACATGTGTACATGTAGTTATATATATATATATATATATATATGTATATGTGCATACATGGTTATGTGTATGTGTATGTGTGTGTACCTGTGTGTGACTATGGCTGAGAGTATGTGCTCATGTATGTGGTGTGTGTGTGTGTGTGTGTGTGTGTGTGTGTGTGTGTGTGTGTATGTTTGTATGTGTCTTTGGGAGATTGTTTTAAATTTCATCCCTGTTTTATGTAATTTGGTTTTAGTCAGATGTTCCTAGTCTGGCAATAAAGTTAAGACTTCATGATACAGAGAGATATCTTCAGAATTGATAGGATAGATAAAACGTGTTTTTACCCTTTACTTTGAAACAAACTGGGTTTTGTGATGTTTTTATTTGTAAGGTTATTAGAATAACGTGATTTTCTTAGAAAACAAAATGAACTTTTCAATTATCAAGGTATGTTAATATTCATGATGGATTAAATTGGATAAAAATTATCTCTAAAAAGTTTATTATTATTATTATTATTATTATTTTATTTTTATTATTTGAGATGATACATCATGTCATGCAATGCATGTAGAAGCCAAACAACTTGTGAGAATTTTCTCTTTCTATCATGTGGGTCCTAGTATCAAACTCACATCATAAAAAATTTGGCTGCCAGCATCTTTACTCATTAAACTATACTGCCAGATTCCTTTTATGTAGCCATAGCAAATGACCAAATGGTTCTCAGTAAAACTTAAAGTGAGAGAAAAAAACCTAAAAGTTGTAAGTAATTGACAAAAATGACAAGCCATCACCATATTCACTGTGATTAACAGCAGGAGAGGTCTCAAGTAGTATTTTAATATTAAACTGTCTTTTAATAGGTTCATGTCTTATGGAAACAAAAAATCCTCTGACAATTAATTTAAATCTGAGAAAATTGCCCAACCTAAAGGTTGATTTGTATTGACTGGTGTGTTGACAGTTGGAAAAAAAGAATTATAAACCTAATAATTAATTTTGACTTTTTTGTTAATAAAGTTAATTCTTTTAGAGTCATGTCTGCTAATTATAACTGCTAAAGTCTCAACAGTGTCTCTCTTATTCAAGTTACCTGGCATGCACACTTGAAGGAAACATGCATTCTGCCTTCTTCCCCTGTGGTTTACTTTTACCACTACGTTGTCTGAAGTCCCAAACATGATCAGAGATCATTGTTAAAGATGTAACGAGAAACCGCAACCTCTCTGTGCCTGTCTGTGCACTAAGTCACAAGCCACCAGCTACTTTCTATTTCTTTGGTACATTTTGCAAATACATAAAAGGGGTGAGCTTTGTTCTGGGGCCTTGGATTTTGTTTATGTTTTATTTTGTCTTTTGAGAGTGAGGACTCTGCTCTGTAGTGTCGCTTTCCCCTTGGGTGGCCACAGTATCTCCTTTCCTACTTTCAGCCTTGTGCTGTCCTCACCAGCTGATGTGAAATTTCAGGAATGGGAATGGGGCTTTGTCCTTGGAATCTATAACTAAAAGGCAGACCAGAGAGCAGTTAAAATATCAAGAGCTGGGGTGCAAAAGCAAGGAATTCTCACAATTCACACTTCCTCAAGGAGGTAACACTGGAGACATTGTCCTGTCCATGTCAGCTGGGCTTGTGTGTTGAGAGAAGAACAAGAAGAAGGAAGAGAAGGAAGATAGGAGAAAAGAATGGCCGCTATTCTGTTTTGGAGACAGGTCTCATGTGTCCTGGTTAGGCTTCGAGCTCATTGTATAGCTGAGGATGCACCTCTGCAGGGCCTGGCTTACAGACTTTTGCTACCATCCTTGGCTTGTGTTTCGTTAGAGATTGAACCTAGGGCTTCCTGTATGCTAGGCATATGCTCTACTCATATCCCAAGCCTGGCATCAGGGCTTGTTTGTCAGTTCACAGGGCTTGGCCATTACAAACTTCTAAAACCTAACCTCTCCTCTCCTCTCCTCCCTCTCCTCTCCTCTCCTCTCCTCTCCTCTCCTCTCCTCTCCCTCTCCTCTCCTCTCCTCCCTTCCCCTCCCCTCTTCTCTCCTCTTCTCTTCTTTGTGCTTTCTTCCTTATTTTTGTAGAGTCATGCAATTTAGTCTTTCATCTTTTTGATATCATCCTTCTTTAAAAAGTCTATCTATCTATCTATCTATCTATCTATCTATCTATCTATCTATCTATCTTTATGTCAAAAGTCAGTGGAGAGATCTGGAACATGGCTCAGCAGTTAAGGATGGTCATAGCTCTATCAGAATATTGAAGTTTGAGACCCACTACCCATATCAGGTGAGTTATAAATGCCAATAACTCCAACTCTAAAGGATGTGACACCGCCACATGACCTCTATGATTACCTGCACACACACATACACACACACAAACACAAACACACACACACACACACACACACACACACTTTTTTAAGTTAAAAAAAATACAGTTAATAGAAGGAAGTCAGGGGTAGGCAAGGGCATTTTACAATCCAAGTTGGGACCATGTCCTCTCTGTGGTACTAAAGGTCAAATGAGATAAAGCCTTTTACAAAGTTTCTAGAAGTTTCTTTTGATGCTGCACTCAGGCACTAGTCAGATAAACACATCTTCCTAGGGGATTGGGAACTGTGCTGTCTAATCTTGGTACCTATTTGTCCAGGTACAATTCAGAGGTTCTGTTACTGTGAAAAATTCTATAAGCTGGTATTCAGGGGTGTACAATGTCCAGAACTTCACTGTGTTCTACCTCTGACTCTTTCTCTCTTTTGTTTCCTTTACATATTGAAACTAAGCAGTCCACTCTTGTTGGTGTTATGATTTATTGGTGCTGCATCACCCATAGTCATTCATTTCTAGGAACGTCAAAGTCTTACTTTTTTAGGTGAGAATCCTGATAATATACTGTTTCCTATCCATAAATATTTCTGAGTGGCCTGACATAGGAAAGAATAAAGACTGACTCAAGGGAAGGTTGTAAACGAGCCTGCAGGTCACGTGAAGGGCGTCCTTCACCTTATCTCAAAGTCATAAAGATAATATACAATGAAGATCTTATGTATTTGGTGCCGAGCCCAGTTTATCCCTTAGGTCTCCCTCCCTGGATCTCTCCTCTTGTCCCCTCCACATGTCCCTTTTCTGAACTTTGGGTGAGAAGTTCAACATTCACTGGCCCCTCTTGTCCTTTAGACTCTTGACGGGCCAGTACACTGTTGCCCTGTATTTTTCAAGACTTTGGGAGGGGCGTTTTGACCATCTGAACTAGACTCCTGACAGAGCACCACACTACTGCTCTCGGTTCTCCATGGCTGCAGAAGGGACCATTTGAACTGCAGTAGGCTTTCTGACACTCAAGAGAAAAAGTTTGATTAATAAGAAGGAGTTAGACATTTGAGTGCCCTCTCTCGTTGCTCACCAAGGTACAATGGCTTCCTAAGGAGTGAATGAGATGTGTTGTTTTGTTTGAGCACCTGGCTACTTCCTCCTACTGCAGTGGCTATTTGGTCATGGACTCTTGTGCTGACTGTCCTTCCTGCTTGTACATCCATTTTCCTTCCATTTTGCTGCTTAAGGACTACCTCAGTCACACACAAAACACACACACACACACACACACACACACACACACACACACACACACACACACACGTCACGTGCACATACAAACATCCACACATGCACACACCTGCACACACATACACATATACACATACAAACAAGAGCACACATGCACGCACACACAAATACATACATAAAATTTTAGAAGGAACTTTCTCCTCAACCAATGTTTCTAAGAGATTTTATGTAAAACAGCATTACAATTAACACAAGATAAAATAACTTCTACCTGCTATTGTTTGACCCTGGGGACTAGAGAATACCTTCCTGAGTTCCAATCACATATTTCCTGTCTCAAAAGCATACTATTAAACCTTTGTCACAATATTTTATTACACCATGTTTTTCTATTCCAATGGTCTGCAAAGCAAAGGGAAATTTTAATGCTTAGTGTGGAAAAAAAGTTTGGGTAACTAATTAGAACATCTCAGAATGCAGTTGCCCAGGGTTATTTTCCAAATGTCCTGTCTGGAATACAGAGTTGCGCAATCATAATTTTATTCATACTGTTGTGTCAGAGCCTATGAGGCCATAGCCCATTCACATTGCCCTCCTCCTTATGCTTGGCCCATGCAGACCAATCAGAGATGAAAGACGGACCCTCCTACCCACTCGGCGGCCTTCTGTGCCAGTAGGCCTGAAACTTCAGAGTTCGTGTCCAATTGCCTTCTCTGCCCCAAATCTTTTCCTCTCCCTCTCTCTCCTTGTGTTCTTCTTCTCTCCCCTCCCCTTTACACCCTCTCTCATTCTTCCTCTGACCCACCTTCACCCCACATTCTTCTGGAGGAAAGAAAAGTTTCTGTGGTTTATTTGCTGCATTGTGTGTGTGTGTGTGTGTGTGTGTGTGTGTGTGTGTGTGTGTGTGTGTGTGTGTGTGTGTGATAGCCTGGGCTTGGGGACCACACAGGCTTTCTGTTGATTACCCATAGTGCTTCTGCTGACACCTGGCCTTGTTCTGGCGATGCTAAGCCAGATCTTGATCAGCTCACCAAGTCAGAGTTGGGTGTGCTTATCTTTTAGAGTAGACAAATTGTTTTTCTCCAACTTTAAGGAAGGTTTGTTTCCTTTTAATTGTTCTAGTCATGGTCACCTCAGAGTATAGGTACCATACATAAGATAACACGGTAAAGGGGCCAAAGTTAGGTGAGGAGAGGGCGCAAACAGGTCTTACTGTTTAAGTGTGAGTATGCGAGCTTCGGTTGATGAGTTATAAAAAGTGTACTCATGAATAAGATGTCAGCTTGTCCTTAGGAAAAAATCACTCAGAACTTGTTTCTGAGGGCAGGTCTGTCTGGAATGGTTATGGTAACCCTTCCCTCTAAAATGGAAGGTTCACATTCAGTTCCAGAAGAAGGAGAAGACCGGAATCCTGTGGGTTAGTGTTCACGTTTCTTCAAATTTATTTATTCACTTACTTACTTTATGTATGTGTGTGATGCATGCCTGCTACAAGTGTGTAGACTATCACACCACAGAATAAGTGGTGAGCATCAGGTCTCCCCATGCACCGTGTGAGTCCCAGGGATCCACACGTGGTCATCATCTGGGTGGCAAGCATCTTTTTCCTCACTGAGCAATCTTCCAGCAAATGTCATGCAATTCTCTAATGTTTGGCAACATCTAATAATTCTAATATGAACATCTTATGGATTCATTTGGTTTTCTCTGTTAATGAGCTTGAGCATCTCTTTGTATCCTCATTATGCTTTGGGTATTCTGTTCTGTGTGTTGAGACTTCATTCATGTCTTATTATTCATGTCTATTCTCGTATCCTTCTGTCTGGTGTATGGGACACCTTTGCTGTCCAAGGATGATATTGTTTTGTTATGTTGAATATCATTTACTCGTGGTGATGTAATTGGGAAAGGGGCAATATGGGGATGAGAACGTTGCAACTACTCTGGAAGAAGCCCTCAGGAATGTCTCTCTGTTGGCAGTCTGGAATGGGCACGTTGGTGGGGGATTGATGAGATTTTGTTTGAAGTTGAGAGAGAGAGAGAGAGAGAGAGAGAGAGAGAGAGAGAGAACATAACACTGGGAATGTCACAAGTCTTTTGAAACCTGAAAGATTTCCTCCATTGACCCTCCTCCTCCAACAAACCGACACCTCCTAATCCTTCCCAAAAAGTTCAACTTGGTACTGAACTTGGTAATGAGTCTATGAAGTCCATTATACTCGAACCATCATACTGTTCTTCAAAGTGTTTTCTTGAAGCCGGCAGAAGGCTTTGAGTTAGTATTATTTTAACAACAGTGTGTTTTAATCTTCTCATAGATACAGAATGCCTAAAATTTTATAACTATTAGATATTTTGTAATAAATAATTGCTCTGATAGTGACATTGACACTTGGAGTTGTCATGGCTCCCCCAGCACTGTGTTCTCTATGTAATTTGAAGGTGTGGTCCAGCCACAGTGACTCAGCCATCATGGATTTCTTCAGAGTCTATCACTGTGTTTTGAGAAGGAAACAGCTTACCAGCCATGCTAATGGCTGCCCCTCTTTGCTATTGTGTGGACTCAGGACTGAATTGATACTTTGGATTATTTTATATAATATATATGTACATAACCTTGATCTTTGTGTCCACCTTTTTGTGGATTTTCACACACATATATCTGCCCCAACCAAGGTGCTAAACACAATGCAGCTTATATAGTACGTCACCTACGACTGTAGCATCTTATCAACAGCCCTTTCCACCGCCACTTCTCTGTCCATCCAATCATTATTTTCATTGGTATTGTTTTAAATGGTGACCTAGTACAAAAGTGGCCTTCAGGAAAGGGTCATGATGATAGGTAGGTTTCTGTTTCTCTAATATTTTCATAACACTAAGAGGCAGTGATCGTATAATCAAATACATATAAATAAAGATTTATAGATCAATTTTTTCTCCCTCTGTGACACTGATTTCAGAAAAAAATTATTTGTTCATCACTAGTTGCACAAGACACAAGAGTTAGTTTCTGGAGACATACTATCAAGTTCTCATGCAAGACCTGGCTCACAAGAGTGCTGAATTGTAGCTGTAGGGTGGTGTGAATTACTATTTTTGGTTTTCTAGAACTCACTTTGTACATTATAGCCTCCTTTATATGTTCCAATCTTTTGTCTCAGCTCGGGCCAGGGTTTGAATAAGAATTCAAAAATTGCTTCTAGGATTGCTCTCTGTGTTGCCAGATGTGCTGATGTATTGGCATCAAATTAACATTTCCAAAAATGTCACCAAATGCTAAGGGAAAACAGAGATGTAAGTGTCCTTCCAACAGCTGCATGCTCTTCCTGAACCCAGTTCCTTCCTCTGCAGTGCCCAGCATGGGACTCTAAGCCCCTTTGTCAGCCTGGCTCTCCCTGTGCAGCTGCTCACACACAGATATTAGGTGTCTCTGTAGCCATGTTAAACAGTTACAGATTGTTTGGAGAATGATCCCCCGGGTCTTGTGTTCCAGTTGATTGAGCAGTTAGAATATCTTTGCGCAACTGAGGTGCCCACTGGTGCAACCAAAATTTCATTTGCTCATTAAACATCTGCTGCTCCCTCATGCCAGCATGAACGCAGAACTCTCCCTGATAGGGGACAGGAAAAGACAGTTTATTCTGGAACCAAATATGAGTGTCCATGGCTGAGAAAGACGGAAGCGACTGCAACCTCTTCCCATCCAGAAGCTTGGACTTGTCTGGTCTTTGGAGGGCTGGGTGTCTTTTCCACGCCCTGTGTTGTGTGGGTTCTTCATCCTTTTTTTTCAATGGAAACACAAGTATTTTTCATTGTGTTTCTTATGGAAATACTCTATGTTCTCCTGAGGTAGTAAATATCTGTAGAGGTGATGTTGTTTGTTTTGTTTTGTTTTTGTTTTTGTTTTTGTTTTTTTGTTTTTGTTTTGTTTTTGTTTTTGTTTTGTTTTGTTTTGTTTTTGAGACAGGTTCTTGTCTCCTTCATCACCACTTTTCCCTCTCCCTCCTTCACAGATGTAATCCTTCACTACACAGATACTCAGTGTGTTTCTCATGTCTTCAAAGTGACCTAAATCTCAGCTCAGATGTCTCATCATCTAGGTAGTAGTTACTCCTGCTTTCAACTGAGTCTACCTGGTTGTTTGCAAATCTGTCATTTGGGAACAAGTGCAGAGCCATCCCCAGTCAAGTAGCACCTTTCTTCCCCATGACAGGATGCACATGCTGAAGCAAGGCCTGGTGCACTCTAACCACAGGACCTTGCTTTAGAGAGTCTGGACACTCAGTGTCTTAGTCAGGGTTTCTATTCCTGCGATGAAACAACCATGACTAAAAGGTAAGTTGGGGAGAAAATGACTTATTTGGATTATATTTCCACATTGCTGTTCATCATTGGAAAGTCAGGACAGGAACTCAAGTAAGGCAGGAACCTGGAGGCAGGTGTTGATGCAGAAGCTATGGAGGAGTGCTGCTTACTGGCTTGCTTCCCATGGTTTGTTTAGCCTGCTTTCTTATAGAACTCAGGTCCCATGGATGGTACCACGCCCAGTAGGCTGGGCCCGTCCCCACTGACAACTAATTGAGAAAATACTTACAGCTGGATCTCATAGAGACACTTCCTCAACAAGGCTCCTTCTCTCTGATGACTCCAGCTTGTGTCAAGTTGACACAAAACTGGTTCGCAAAACCAGTACACTCCACATGAAGGAAGCCAGAGATAGGCATTTCTACAAACTGTGAAGTGCTAGCCCTTGAAAAGCTTCACCTGGTCAAGACTGCAGGTTGAAAAACATTGAAATGGCCAAGGTGGTTTATGCACGGAATTTTTTACATGACCTCACAAATGGAGCAAGATTCCCTACCACTACCAAGAAGAAAAGAAAAAAAAAGGTTTAGGAAAAAGAAAACACCAGTTATTAGAATTCCATCCAGGGAGTGTGATAAAAGATATCACTAATCTTTTATTTGCTTGACTTTTAATTATATTTAATTATTTAAAGCCGACAAAAATCTAAACATCTTCCTTCTCTGTAAAAAAGAATTATTTGAAATAGCAAAACTTGACTGTATGTGTTGCTCTTGTTACTGCCCAGCCACCCTCTATACTGCACTGAGGAAATTCTAGTCTGGTCTGAAGGGTGAATTGTCTTCCTTGTTTAGTGGTGGCCAGTCAGCTGCACTGATGGAGGATTGTTGGACTGGTTTCAGGCTGAAATACAACTGAGGATGGAGGAAGGATGGAAAGAATAGGAAAGAAAGAAACAGAAATTATGGGAGGATGGGAAAAGGAAAGGGGAAGAAGAGGGATAAGGAAAGGAGAGAGAGACAGAGTCAGACACCTTTTCCTGGTGAAAGAAGATCATGTTGTGAAGAGTTATGTGGGTGATTTTCTAAACTGGTTATGTGATAACTAATTTGACTTACGAAAACAGTCTTTAAAAAATTAGACATTTCCATCCTGGTCACATTGCAGATATGTTATAAGAGCATCCTATATTAAGTTACAGTTTTTACCTCGTAAGTTTGGCCGGTTGGCGAGAATGTTGAGGATGGAGAAGATGGGGGTTCCTTTGATGTTTTGATCTGAATCTTTTGTCTTAAATTGCTGCTCCCTAGGATGGAAAGAAGAAGTTTGACAAAGAGAGTGAAAAATACTATTCTATTCTGGATAAACATTTGAATTTGTCGGCTAAGAAGAAGGAGTCTCATTTGCAAGAGGTAAGCATGCACATTAAATCATGTGACATCATGATTCCCAGCCTGGCTGTATGCCCACCTGTAACTTCTTAACTGATCATCGTCGTGGTTAGTTGGGAGTTTACACTGTATGTCAGTCAGTACTGATGGTTCTTTGTGTAAGATAAGTGTTTCCTTCAATAATAAGAAAGCCTGAGACACGATTTTTTCTTTTCCTTGGACATATTTTAAGTAGACAGGATCTATTTAGTTCATACTGTAGTCTTTAAATTAAAGTTGAAATGTTGGTGATATTACTTCTTAAGGCTTTGCTCCAGCAAGATGAAGGACATGGACAAGTGCATGTTCTGAAATCTCAGTGACTTTACATTAATTATTTCAGGGACACTTTACTGTCACATGCCTGCTAGCAATTTTCATCTTCTCTTATTTTGAATCATTTTGTTCTTGCTCTTAGTAATGTAGATAGCACTGTCAAGGGCAGCCCTGACAGACTGGAGCTATGCAGCACCAGTCTCAGGAGAGGAGTTTAAAAAAAAAGGGGGGGAGGGAGAGAGAGAGAGAGAGAGAGAGAGAGAGAGAGAGAGAGAGAGAGAGAGAGGAGAGAAAGTTCTACTTTTGTTGACATTGGTATCTCAGAGCAGTAAAACTGTGGAGCACCACCCTGACCCCTGAGAGTGTGTGTGGCATAGGGTCCAGTCAGTGCAGGAATATGCTGAGTTCTCTACCTGCTCAGGGTCTTAGAACTTGCTCATGTAGTTGTCCACTTTAGCCCCTTTCTCCCATCTTTGTGTTTGCAAAGTCCACAAGGGAGGAGGACCTTCTCAGACACATCTCCCAGGAAAGCCACCTGCCTTCATGAACTATTTCCCGAGTTCACTCTGCTCCTCTGCTCTCCTCACTCTTCCCACCTCACAGACTACCAAGTCCAGCCACGATGGCTGCTTGACACTTAGAGGTTGAAGAATGTAGTCCAGTGCCAGGAAAGGACCTGGAGTGTCACATTCTCCTAGAGGACGTCCGATGTCTTAGTTTAAAGCTGATTAGGACCTGGAGATCTGGCTCGGCAGTTCAGATGCTCCTTGCTGAGGACCTGGATTTAGTTCCCAGCACCCATACCTGGTCGCTCACAATCATGTATAAGTCTAGTTTAGAGCCTCTTCTGGCCTCTGTGGGCATTGCACACACATGATGCACATCAATTCCTGCAGACACTACACATACACAGAAAGTTAAAAATAAAAATAATAATTTAAAAAGAAAATTGGTATTAGGAAGTTTGTTCTACTTGATGTTTTATAGCTGTTCATTTACATCTCTGCCTTCTGCCATTATTTAACTGCAATACAAACATTATTTATTATATAGTTGTGCAATTGTGGGAAGCTTGTGGCCAAAGTGAAACAAAAGACCACCTGATATAAGCCTGAATTGGGCTCTCTTAATTTTTTGGCCATGTCTAACGTTATCAGACTTGGCTCTATCTGGCATCATTTAGGATTGTCTACGTATTACAAATATATGAAGTCCCACATGTTTCCTTGTCTACTGCACTAGAATTAACTTTGGAGAGACATGTTTATAGTATGGACATAGATGTAGTCATATGGCTGAAGTCTTTACTGAGTGTCATCAGTGAGCCATAGCAAGTGCCTGCCGTGGCAGGAAGCATAGCCTGGAAGTGCAGGATCTTTACAGACAAGGACCATGCTCACTGAGATGGTAGGTGGTACCTACATCCTCTTCAGGAAGCAGTAACTGTTCCTGAAATTCAGTCTCTTTACAGGGTGTCTCCCATCTCCCTGACAGCTCAGCTTGGTGTTAATACTGCCCTTGCTAGTGGCTGTGTGTGCCTTTTACTTGAGAATAACTAGGTATTTGTCGGGGGTCTGTATCTAGCTGGAGATGGAAAGGGATTACAGGGTTAACAATGTTATCCAGAATTACTCTCCAGCATGCAAGCCCATATTATGGGCTGCTGTTAGGAAGCATGGCCCATAGCACAACGTAGCTGACATTGAATTAAGGCTGCTCCTTAGGAGTACACGGTGTGGAGTACGGAGAGTGTGGCGTGGAGACTTTCCTGCTGCTCCTCCAGGAATCGGACCTGTTGGTGAGCTAAGTCACCACCCTGTGTGTAGTTCTGTGATATAGCATTAAACGTCACCTGCTTCTTTCCCCGGGCAGGATCAGGCTATTAACCTGCTCTCAAAAGGACCTCTGTCTTCTCACCTGCATAGCTGCATCCTTACTCAATTTTCTGGGAAAATCAGGCGCTGACACTGCATGAAATCATCAGTTTGTGTTGACAGCCTTCCAAGGCCAGCAACTAAAAAGGCCATTGGAGTAAGTAATGAAAGAACTAGAGTCAGACACATCAAGACCACAGGCTGGACTTAAAAAATAACATTTGATATGTAAATGACTAATTTCTTTCCAGGATGAAACAAAAAATACCCAGACAGACAGACAAACAAATGAAAGGAAAGAAGGAAGGAAGGAAGGAAAGAAGGAAGGAAGGAAGGAGACAGAGAGAGAGAGAGAGAAAGAGAGAAAGAAAGAAAGAGACAGACAGAGAGAGAGAGAGAGAGAGAGAGAGAGACTGTGAAGAAAAAAACAAGAGCATGAATGCATATAAAATATTGGTTTTAAAAGATATTAAACTAAATTAAATAATAAAGTGTTAGGGAATTTATATACCATAACAGAGCAGTTTCTAACCCTCATATATGAGAAACATTTGCAAAGCAATGATAAAACCAGGTGCGGATACAAGAGAGAGGTGATTAATGATGGCATGTAAACGACATTGCTTTTTTCCTTCCTTCCTTCCCTCTCTCTCTCCTCCTTTTTCTTTTTCTTTTTTGTTCTTTTTCTTTATCTTCCTCTCTTCCTCTCTTCCTTTCTTCCTTTCGTTCTTTCTTTCTTTCGCAACCTCTCACTAGGTAGCCCTGGCTATCCTAAAGCTCAAACCAACCCACTTGCCTCTGTCTTCCCAATGTTGTGCTTGAAGACCTGCATCTCCTCCCCAGCCTATGGTCATGCTCTGTTTGACTCACACGACATAAAAATATTGACTATTCTTCATTTAACCTAATGGATTATTTCCACAGATTTAAAATGTGCCAGGTAGTTGACAGAATTTTTACTGTTAAGAGTTTGCCCTGCAGAAATGATGAGAGATGAACTTAGAGTCTATAACTCATGTAGACAGCAAACATTCATAGTACCAACAGTTATAGACATTGCCCTGGTACAGTTAAACCACATAGTGTGACTCAAATGGTATGGGTATGGCTGTTAGAATTGCTTGTGTGTTTGGAACTGGGAAGATGTGGCAGAGGATAATGTGTTTGTTTTGCAAATATCGGGACCTGCACTTGGGTCCCTGGACTCCTGAGTTACAAGTTAGGAGGGATGGCTCACACCTGTAACTCTAGTGCTTGTTGAGTAGAGACCAACTGATTCTAGGGCTAGTGCCAGGAGTCCGCTGAATAAAGGAGCTTGGGGTTTGGTGAGAGACAGTGTCTCTCTTACACACACAGACACACACAGACACACACACACACACACACACACACACACACACACACACACAGAGCTAAGTACACACTCCCTAACTGCCAACCCTCACACATGTATAAGGAGAAAACCTAAAAATATTGTTCGGCAAATCATTGAAAGAGTTGAGAAATACTGAAGTAAGCCAGAATATAGAGTATGTCTCAGGTTCGTTTGATGAGGGACTGTGTTGTGTCACAATACTAAAGGTCGCATCCCAGCATTGCTTGTCGGGGCTGTATTTCTAGGCTTTATACTAATGGGTAAAGAATGAGCTTCCGACAGTGGGTATTCATTGACTTACAGATAGGAAATGTAAAAGGACAAGTGGATTCCTTTTAGAAATGCAGTTCAGTTTTCCACTGAAAACTTCAACAAATGCCTCTTACCTCACTCCTCAGGGAGCCACGCCCTTCATTCAGACCCTGTGTCCTGCTCTTCACCACCATTTCATTGCTAAACCCCTTCGTGCACTCTAATCTCTGTGCACCCTGCCTGTGTCAAAGGCCATTATCCTGCTATGTCTGGGCAGCTTGCACCACTCAGAGGTCCCAGGACAGCCAGCTACCACTCAGTGGCCCGAGACACCTTACGCATCCTATGTGTTCCCTTCATTTTTTTTAGTGATCTGTTCATGCTAGTATTCTTTCCTTAGGTGAATGGAATTCATACTCAGTTTTTTCTGTTTTCCAGTCATCCCACAGCTTTCAACTCACCTTTGTTTATGGCAGTGCACCAGCCACTTTGGCTATAATCACAAAAGCCATCTTACCTGCAACAAGCCCCCTGTTTAATCCATTTATTATGTAGTCCCCTTACAGAAATCTTCTGGTTCCTTTGAAATCCTTGCACTGTCTACAGGATGTGGTCTGTACTCACTCTATCGTTTCTACTGTAAGGTCCCTGTTCAACATGCCAAAGTAGATATTTTGTAACCACCCTTTTGATCCATCTGGATGTAACTTCTGGGTCTGGGGCAATGGCACAATGGCTAAGAACACTTGTTGCTCTTACAGGGGACTCAGATTTGGTTCCCAGCACCCACATAGTACCACACAACTGTCTGTCACTCCGGTTCCAGGTTATCCTACACCATTTGACCTCTCTGGATGCCTGCCTGCATTCATGCAGGTCCACACATACATAAATAGACAAACACATATCACTCCTTCTGATTCTCTGTCTCGCTTTCTCTCTCTTCCCTTGTCAACAGGCTCTTGCGGTGTATTCATGGCAGAATGTGCTCTGGATGACCTCTGGATTCCCGCCAATCCCCTACCTTAGCCAATTGGGATTCCAGGAATGCAGCACACCCTGCTGTAGTTTCTGCTTTTGTTTGTTCGTTCCCAGTCTTCTCATATACCTTCACTGACTCTAAACTTCTCCGTTTCTTTTCTGAATTCACCACTCACAGTTTTTCCTGGAGGGCTCGTGCTTCACCAAAGACTCCCTGAGGCCTCTCCAGGCTTCACACCAACACAGCACATCGGCATCCCAGAGGACTTACAGCTATGGAATCATGATTAAAGTCCCTTCTGCTCCATGAGCAACAGGGCACACCTCTGCTCAGACATCATGGCTGCTGCCGTTCACTGTTAGCTTTAAAACTGTCCCACTTGGAAGCGGGATCAGTGCTGTTTCACCTAGCCATAAGAAGGAGACAACGCTTGTTGCTAGTATTATAAACAAAGTCTGGTTTTTCATTAAATTTATTTATTTATTCCCTTTTCATTCTAATACCAGACCCCTCTCCTTCCAGTACCTCCTCAGCAGATCCTAACCCTATTCTCCCCCTGCCTTCTCCTCAGGCAGGCAACAGATTCAGGGACAGCCCCCACACCAGTTATTGGGGCTCCTACGTGAAGACCAACCTGCACATGTGCTATATATGTGTGAGGGGCCTAGTGTCCAGCCTATACTTGCTATTTGGTTGTGGTTCAGTCTCTGGGAGCCCCTAAGGTTCCAGGTTAGTTGACTCTGTTGATCTTTCTGAGAAGTTCTCTTCCTCTTTGCGTCCCTCCCTCCTTCCTCTAACTCTTCCACATGATTTGTTGAGCTCCAACTAATGTTTGACTGTGGATCTCTGCATGTTTCTGTCCACTACTGGGTGGAGTTTCTCAGAGGACAGTTATGCTAGGCTCCTGTCTGCAAGCATGATTAATAGTGTCAGTTCTTGCCCTCAATCTTGGCCAATCTTTGTTTGGGTTTCCCTCCATCTCTGCTCTTTGTCCCTACATAACTGTAGACAGGACACATTTCTGGTCAATGGTTTTGAGAGTTGCTGTCCCTATTCCTCTACTGGTTGCTTTTGTTTTTCTATGTTTGTTGAGACAGAGTTCCACTCTGTAGAATGTGGTTGTGTGCCTTGGCTTTGAACTTGCAGCAGTCCTTTGGCCTCCATTTCCTGAATGTTGAAATTATGGGTGTGAGTAATCCTGACTTAAGTATTTTCCAGTCAGCCTCTAGCTAAGGGAATTCATGTCAGGTTGAAAATGCCCTTCTTCATCTTGTACTGAGAAGAAATTCAGCTGTCGTAGTCTTTATGTATACTTCCCTCTGATGACCTTTTTATTCCCTCTGAGAATCTTCATTGAGTTGATTTTTATTGCATATTAATAAGCAAAAGCATCTAAAACTGAAAACTGGCAAAAAATAACTATCTGGATTCTCTCTCTGCAGTCTCCATTGGAAGGGCTGGGGCCTTGAGAGGAATGGCTGCCTACACAGCAGCCAAATCTCTAAAGAGATGATTTCAGACTCTTATGTCAGGGGCGCACTAGACTAGCACTAGGGCGTAACTGTGTGGAAAAGCTCACAACAACCACTGGCTTGTGGCTGTGATTCATGTGGTGATAAGACAGAGAGACATGAGTGGGAAGAAGAGACAAGCCCGGAGGAGGCCAGGTGCAGAGGCCTTCACCCTCGAGTGCACACTTGAAAAGCTGTCATTACAAGGCAACATTCAGACACTAGAGAGTCAGTACCCAGGGTTTCCCTGCAGGGTGACCACATGACCATCGTTCATATCTCCCCTAGAAGGAAAGGCAGTATCTCCCATAAGCCATATTGCTTTCAGGCACGGTTTAGTTTAGTTTAGTTTAGGCACGTTGCCATTTTTATCAGCTAGGGAGAGTTTTCCACATTTGGAGTCATATTCTGTACCCCAGGAGACCAAATTAGTTCACCTGACCTCAAGAAGGCAATTAAAAGAGCCCAACTAATCATAAAAAAGTCAGGTTTATTCAATGTTGCTACATTGGGAAGAGGGAAAATGAGATCGAGTGGACATCCCCCACCAGGTCCATCTTTGGTCCTGAGATGAGATTAAAATTAAATATAGGGCCAGTCAGGGATGTGCAAATCTAAGCAGTCCTGGCCAAGGTGTTGGGGACAGGTTCCCCTGCCTGGAGGCAAGCTCCCAGACCTTTTTTGTCTCCCAATATGAGATTCCTAGGATATCCCCATTTCTTGGATGCATTGTTTTGGAAGTCTGCTGGTTGATTTAGGGACACAACTGTCTCATTAGGTTATTTTCAGCAATGCCAGGCTGGTTACTATGGGACTCTTCTTGGCCAGTATGATCCACTACTGGCCAGTGTCAGTCTGGTTAGCAGCCTTTCTGATGTCAGCGGTCAGGCCTGCAGGTCTGACTCTTCTGCTCAGTCCATGAGCTGGAAACAGTCACTTTGACTCTGAAGGTGCCTTGGGTTTCTACTGTCTCCTTATGTGCTAGGTTGCACGGTCTATGATCGATCACACCTTTTAAAGAAAATTGAATCTTTAAATGGGATGCTGCCTGAAACAGGATGTTGTGCTCAAAGCTTGTCCTGAAGAGACATGAGTGGGACATGTCTCTTATTTCCAACTCTTTGTTCACTGCTAGTGGTTTTTGTGGTTTGAAGGTGGTCATATGGAGATGACTGGTACCACAGAAAACAACATACAGTACAAATTAGATCTCTCTCAAGAGCTAGCACCTCCTTCTGATGCCCAGCTTAACTCATTCTCCTCGATGATAAGAGAAACAGTGGTACATTTATCTGGAAACTCACTTTTCTTCCTACTGGGGACTACATTGTTCCTAAATGATTTTCCAGAGCCAGAAAAATTTTGGCTAAAACCTACCTAATTTTCAACATATGTTAGTTTAAACTCTGGAATTCTCAACTTTAAGCCCCAAGTGAGTTGCTGATAGTATTGGATTATTTATAACTCTATGGCCAAATACATACTAAGTATGTGTCATCTTGAGAGGTTCCAAGTAAAACCCTTGTTTCTGTGATGACCAGGACAAGAAACTGAAGCCGCACATTCTTGTGCTACCTTGCTTGGCTACATTAGCCTTGTCAATGGCTCAGAACCACGGTCCGTTCCCAGGTTACCTCTCAGTGGACAGCCCGCAGCAGAGCGCCACTCAGCTGCTTCCATTAATCCCAGCTGCTGCTGGAGAACAGAATGGGACAAGAAAGTGGCCTGTGTGCTTCTATAGATCCAGAGTCACTCTTCCAAGATGTCTGATGATGGCATGGAAGAGGAGAGACAGAGAAGCAATGAGCCTGTGTCAGTAGCTCTGTCCTACCCTGACTGCAGTCAGGAGGAAGAGGTGCCCCTGGTATTGGTTGGAACATGATTCGCTATGGAACTGTTCTCAGCTTTTTGTTTGGTTTTAGCTCTGCGCAGAAATTGCTTATGCCAGATTTTCCGTAATGGCGTGTCACCTTCTTGATTAACATCCTCAAACACTTCTTTTATTAAAACCCAGACTTGCTATGACCTTACTTTCCCTGATTCCTCTGCAGGCAGCTCTGCCGGACTTGTCTACCTCCAATTTTTCACGACAGTGACTTCTGCCCACCCTTCCTGCCCCCTTTCCTCTCTTCTTCCTTGCCTCCCCCCCCATCTCTTTCTCTCTCTTTTCTTTCTTAAGTTTTCAGCTTACAAAGATGTGGATTCCAGTGTGAACTTCTCACACATGAATATAATTATTCGTTGTCCAGCCCACCCACGCAGAGTGCCCTACTCCAACCCCCATTGCCTCACCCCACCTCTCTCAAACACACTGCTGTTTCAGGACAGACACATCTAGTCCATCACCTTCTATTCCATCACCTTCTCTTGCTTTCCTTCCTCTCTGTTCAGACATCTTTGTTCCCCTTCTAGGCTGAATTAATTCACTGTCAACTGTTGATGTCGAGAGCCAATTTCTGCCATTTTCTCTCAGAATTTAGTGCTGTCTCTAGATTCTTTCTGTAGATTCTCATGTGCCATTGTATTCCTCTCTGGAGATTTCTCCCCATAATTTTACTGTGATTTTAATAGAGCTCTTTTTTTTTTTGTTTACTGTAGCATTTTCATTTCATTGGTGAAGGTATTGTAGCTTGTTGTATCCTACCCTTTGATGGTTAGCTCTGTGTATGTGTCTGTATTTATCTTGACTCCACTCACTATGAGTGAGTCAAGCTCTAGTGAGTTGAAGCTGCATTAAAACTATTTGCAGAAGTTAGTATTTAATGAGGGTTTGTGGGGTTCCCACTCCCTCTGTGATAGACTCATGAGAGTTTGTGGGGTTCACCCTGTGCTCACTCCCTCTGTAATAGACTCATGAGGGTTTTTGGGGTTCACCATGTGCTCACTCCCTCTGTGTATAGACTCATGAGAGTTTGTGGGGTTCACCTTGTGCTTACTCCCTCTGTGTATAGACTCATTAGTGTTTGTGGGGTTCACTCTGTGCTCACTCCCTCTGTGTATAGAGTCATGAGAGTTTGTGGGGTTCACCCTGTGCCCACTCCCTCTGTAACAGACTCATGAGGGTTTGTGGGGTTCACCCTATGCTCACTCCTTCTGTAACAGACTCATGAAGGTTTGTGGGGTTCCCACTCCCTCTGTGTATAGACCCATGAGAGTTTGTGGGGTTCACCCTGTGCCCACTCCTTCTGTGTATAGACTCATGAGGGTTTGTGGGGTTCACCCTATGCTCACTTGCTCTGTGCAGAGACTCATGAGGGTTTGTGGGGTTCACCCTGTGCCCACTCCCTCTGTAACAGACTCATGAGGGTTTGTGGGGTTCACCCTATGCTCACTCCTTCTGTAACAGACTCATGAAGGTTTGTGGGGTTCCCACTCCCTCTGTGTATAGACCCATGAGAGTTTGTGGGGTTCACCCTGTGCCCACTCCTTCTGTGTATAGACTCATGAGGGTTTGTGGGGTTCACCCTATGCTCACTTGCTCTGTGCAGAGACTCATGAGGGTTTGTGGGGTTCACCCTGTGCCCACTCCCTCTGTAATAAACTCATGAAAGTTTGTGGGGTTCACCCTGTGCTTACTCCCTCTGTATATAGACTCATGAGGGTTTAACCCTGTGTCATATGCTGGGCTTTCCTTTTTTTAGGCTGATTCACAGATTGGCCGAGAACATCAGAACTTCTATGAAGCTTCATTAGAATATGTCTTTAAAATCCAAGAGGTTCAAGAGAAAAAGAAGTTTGAGTTTGTGGAACCGGTAAGTTTTAGCTTTTAAATGTATAAATAGCTTCAAAAATGATCTATGAGAAAAATGTTTTAGAGAAAATTTTTTCATTTGAAATTATGATTAATGAGAATTTTTTAAAAAGGGAAACTGGGGAAGGACAAACACCTTTAGGGCAGCAAATTCCTCTCTGTCATTTTGTAATGGCAAATGAATGAAATGCGCCAGTAAAACCCATAGAATGCACAATTCAAACACCAAATTTTGGATTCAGTTAATAATGTATCCATATTGACTCATTGACTGTAATAACTCTTCCACAGGAATGCAGGCTATTAACCATAGAGACCTTATGTGTGGGATGCAGAATGCGTACTTGAGGGAGCAGAGGAGAACCCTCATTTCTTGAGGAAACATAAAACTATGCTAGAAATAAAATCTATTAATTTAAAGCTAAACAATGGTGTCCATTGCATGGCAGTGAAGTCTTATTTGTTAAGTTGATTTGGTGGGAAATGCTCAGGGAATGAAGGATGCTCCCTTTTCGTTATATATGGAAGTGCCTTTTAAGAGAGGATTAACTGGGGGTATGGGAGGGGTGTGTTAGTCCTGAACGTGGGTGGCACATGCCAAGGGCTGGGATCCTGGACCTAATTAAGCTTATTCCATTTTCTTAGTATTTTCCCAAGTATGGTCTAATTTGTAACAGTGTTGCTCACATAAGAATTTTCATAAGGTGGCATCTGTGATAGATAAGGTCAGCTCCGGCACCAGGGCAGTCTTCTGATGTTGATCCATAGACACAGCTCAGTTCCCATGAGATGAGAAGACAGGCCTGTGCCTAAGGAAACCATAGAGCAGCTACCCATTTCTTCCAATGATACTCATGCGTAATGAAAAGTAATAACCTGTCCCTGCTTTAGAGAGACGATGACCTAGTGAAAAGTTACATCTGTCACAATCTGTTTCTTTGTGGGATCTCACCAAACATATGCAATGAGGAGGAACAGAGGCTGCAAGAATGTGGGTCCCCTCCTGAGTTGCAGGTTCTCAGCTTTGGGGTCCACCAACTCAGTCTGGTAAACAAGGCTCTCTATATCTTATAAGGCTCTTCCGTGAGCCAGGAGGATTAGGAGCTTTGGAAACACAACTCAGCTTCAGGGATTTAATTTTCTACCAACTTCACTGGGAACTCTGCTTGTTAAAGTGCTAAGTTGTTAAATTCCCTTAGAATGAGAAAGTAACTTACCTAACAGACCATCTGATCAAACTCCATACAACTCTAGGGGAGGCCTTCTGAATCTTATTGTGGTCTGTGGATGGCTTCCCAGCCTAATGAGCCATATTCTGTGGCAAAGGCCGCTACTTATGACTCTTGGTCCCCTCTTTTTGACTAAGCCCTAATAGAGAGTTCCATGATGCACTTTTTTTTGGGAGGGCGGGTAAGATTTAGAAAAACTTTATATATGTGTATGTATATATGTGTACATGCGTGCGCACCTTGGAGGCCAGAAGAGGGCATTAGATCCCTGAGAGCTGAAGTTAACAGGTTGTGTGCCTACTGTTGCGGGTGCTGGGAACCAAACTTGTATCCTCTCGAAGAACTGGAATCTCTCTGAACCACTGATCCAGCCTCCTCCTGGATCACTGTAGTTTAGAAAGCCACACTTCTTACTTCTCCCCTAGTTGGAGAACTCCTATAACATGTGCCTCTCAGCATTTCTAGGTTGAGGCCTATTTTTTACACCACAGTATGAGAGCCCATTAATTCTGACAGTTCTGCATATTTCTTTCCATACATGTTTGCATGTCTTTCTGACTCTGCCTAGTGGTTGGGTAATTATTCCTTGTCTGAACCTGAAATGAAATTTTGTTATCTGTGCACCTCTTGGAGAGTGACTTGGGGGTTGTCTGTTGCCTGATCTGAACTTCTTTATGGCCCATTCTGTCTGGCGACACTCAGGTACATCTTTATATGATATGACCTTAGTTGTATGAAGAGGAGATTTTATAATAATTTGTTCACAGATGTCAGGCAAAAGATATGATTAGCATTCTTGAACTGTGGGGAAATGCAAGCTGATATTCTCTTTAAGCAAGTGTGCGTGTGTGTGTGTGTGTGTGTGTGTATGTGTGTGTGTGTGTCTCTGTGTGTGTGTGTGTCTGTGTGTGTGTGTCTGTGTGTGTGTGTGTGTGTGTGTGTGTATGTGTGTGTGTGTGTTCATTTCCTAGTTGTGAGACTCTGGAGAGTCTTGTGAAGCATTGGTTGACCAGAGATTTGTAGTATATGGGGAGATAGTTTTGGTTCATTGTTTCAGGGGACTCAGTCCTTTGTGAAGGAGAAGGCAAGGTAGCCATGGGGGCTGGCCCAGATCTGGGCAGAACAGAGAATTAGAAGCCAAGTGGGTGGTAAACCCTAGGTCCAACTTGCAGTGATTCATTTCCTCCAGCAGCATCCCAGCTCCTGAAGGTTCCACAGCCTCCCAGTTCCTGTGCCACCAGCTGGGAACCAAGTGTTGTCCATCCAAACTCTGCCATGGTGTCTGATCTGTGTCTGTCTTTCTGCTCCTATCACAGCATGCTGCACATTTATAATGTCTGGCATTAAGTTGGAATGGCGTTAAGATGTGTAAGGTGTCCTACTCTATTTTTCTGAGAGCTCTTTGGTCAGCTAGTGTTGTTTCCCATTCTACATGAACTTAGAATCACCAGGTTCTGCAGAGATGTGAGTGAGATGTGCATCTGATTTTATTGTACCTGTTCATCAATGTGGAAAAAAATGTCGTCTTAACAGTTTGAAGTTCTTCAGAGTGTGAAGGGGAAAGAATTTTTATTTGTTTAAATCTTTTAATTTACTTATGCTGTGTTCATGGTTTTCAGAATATGTTTTGAATTAAATTTACTAAATTAATTCCTAAGTATTTTATTCCTTTAAGGCAGTTGAAGATGAGAGTTTTCTTAGTTTCATTTCAGATTGTTTGTTGATGTGTATGCCAGTGTAAAGTTAGTCTTTTACACACTGATCTCACAGTAGTTTATTAGTTCTATTGGTTTTCTTTAAGATGGATTCTGTTGCAGTAAAAATAAAAAAGCAGCAGAACTGGTTCCCACGATTACCCAGGCTACCACTAGTTCTGGTTCCAACGGGTCATTGAAACTAGCGCTAATTTATCTCAGATTAGTGGCTCTCCCAGTGGCTCTCTGCAAGCCTCTAATTCTCTGGGTCCAGCTACCTGGTAAAATCATGGTTCTAGAAGTCCAGCAGTGGCTGGCCTATCACAGCTCCCTCCCACAGACTCTACCCACGCTCCCAGCAACGGCCCCCTGGTAGTTAAAAGTATAAACTCCCAGCTACCTGGGACTTAAATGTTAAATTCTCAATCCACAATACATCCACACATTAAACTCACAACCCATTGATAAGGATGTAAACCGCCCACCTAGGTAAGATAAATTTGCCTACAGAAATCCATCCCAGCTACCTTAGCAATTCAAGACCACCCAGATCTGGGTCATCTTTCCCTGTCTCCATCTTGAGTCTCCTTTCTTCCCCTTCTCTCCCACCTTACAAAAGCTTTGTCCCCGCCTTATTTTTTTTTACTGTCCAATCCTGGCCTTGACCTAACTTGTCTGCCTTCACCTGCATAATGACATCAACCTCTAGGATTCTTTCGGATTTTGTGTACACAAGTTCAGGGCAGTTGCAAATGGTTAGTTTTGCAATTTGCTTTCTGGTCTGGACGTCTTGCATTTCCTTTCCCACATATGTACTTTGGTGTGGAGTGTCCTCCTTGTGCCCAGTTTCCCGAGGTTGTGGAACTGTCAGGAATTAGTGTGTGGCTGGAGGAAGTAGGGACTATGGAGGCCCCTGCTGCGGCTGGTTCTGCCTCTCCCTTGACACTGCACTCACTCTGTCCTCTTACTTTAGCCCAGTGAGTTGTGTGTGTAAAGATGAGTAGCAAATGCATGCCTACCACATTCGTTCATATTTCAGTCAGGCAGCAACCAATAGGTGGGAAAATTATGAAAGTATTTTTAGTTCTAAAAATTATCTGCAAACACGGTATCGGTGTTGACTTTGGTCTGGTTTGGTCTGGTTAAACAATAATAATTTGACTCTAAGCACTGTGGAGATAATAAAGTGTGATAGGAGGTTTCCCTGGTGCTGAAGCGATGTGAATCTGGAGTAAAGATGCTTGCCTGCCACTAAGCCCACATGGTCGGGGGAGAGTGCTGACTTCTTCCTGATGGATCTGAACACGTGCACCTTGACACATGTATATGACAATTAGTAATGGTTATCTCTGACATTTTTGTAAAGGTCACATTTATTCCACAGTGAGCTTAAGCCTTCTTTTCCTCTTTGCTTGTTTGTTTTAACCCCACACTAACCAGAGATGAGGAGGGTCTGGGAAGGTAAGTTCTTCACAGTTCGGGTCTTTCTACTGAACATCATTGGCTTAACGCCATGGCATCTGCTCAGAGCGCCATCACTGTGTGCGCGCGCGCACTCCTTTCTGAAAAGTTGAGCTCTGCTGCCATCTAGGGGCCCTTGTTTCACACGCATTTCCGTTCAGATTTTCAAGCTGCTTCCAGGGAAATGCAGCACGGAGAAAAAGGCTCTTGGTGTGCCGTTAATTACTATTTCAGTTTTATTTATTTTATTTTGGGTGGGTATGAGTTTAGCCTGAATGTCTTTGTGTGGACATATGTGTGCCTAATTCTCATGGAGGCCAGAAGAGGGCTACTGAGATTCCCTGGAAACTGGAGTTACAGAGGTTATAAGCCGCCCTTTGGATGCCTGATATTGATACCCAGATCCTCCACTGAGCCATCTATCCAGCCCCTGGTGTGTAATTTTTATGTACTTCAACAAAATTTTTCGCCCCCCATTGGGTGCTTAGAACGTGTCATGAGAGGAAATGGATTCCTCAGACTAAGCGATCCTGCAGCCCCACTAACGAGGTTGGCAGGTGGATTTCTGTCTGTGGCAGTCGCTGTCTCGGGAATGTTTAGGATACAGAGCAACCTCGGGGAGACAGAAGTGCTGGAATTGTGGGTTTTAAAGCTCAGGTAGTAAACAGGTTTCAGTGGAGAATGACGGCTCATTGCGATCCCTACCGAATTGCTTCCAGGCGAGTGACTTGACAAATGTCAGCGTGTGCGAAGGGTAGTCGTGAGCACAGTGGCAAGCACGTGACACTTCTGTATGCATCTCATCTTTCAATATATAAACTAACTTTACTCCAGAGCCTTAAGCCAGACTCCAGGAATCCACACACACTACTGAGATGCCATTATACTTCTGACACACAGTATGTCCTTCCCCACGCCCATGCTCTGAGAAGTCAGAATATTAAAAAAGTGGATTTAGGGGTATTATATATTTTATAGATTTATTTCAATGTTTTAAAATATCTTTTCTGTAAATTTAACTAGCTGGGTGGCTTCTTATGGCTTTGAAATGACACCAGCTCCCTATGACGTCACAACGAGACAGTTTCTCCGTGGGCTCATTAGATGCCACCAGAGAAGATACTCTTCTGATGGCAAGTCAGAGGACTCCTGTAGTTATGCATTTCCAAAAATTTTACTGTTTTTAACCTTTGGAAAAGTCTAAATTTATACATGCAGGGCCTAACCAGAAGGGTTTAAATCCAGCTTTAAGCTCTAGTTGGCTCTAAATTGGAGGTTTAAATTACATGAAAAGTAAAAAGAAAACAACTTAAGAAAACATTTTGAAAGTGTCAGAATCCTAAAATGAACACAACTCCTTACACGTTGAAAAAAGCATGACATCATCATTTTCTTTTACATCCGGCTCATAGGGATTGGCAGTCCTAACACCCACGTGAGATGAGTCTTGGGGTACTCTTGCCTCCCCACACAGAGGAGGTGGGAGAAGCTACTCACATAGGAAGATCTTTCAAATAGTCTAGTCGTTCTCTTTTAATTTGAAAAATAACAAGTGAAATACTATAAGACTCTTCTGAAAATATTTTCCATTTTATTGCAGCAAGAAGCTGTAGGCTGACGAAGTCAGTGGCTAAGACTATGGTATAAGACTGCAGCGAATTATATAAAGTATCAAAATCATGATGTTTTCTAGATAAACTTTCTAGTAAACATACCTGTCGCATAATTATATGATAAGCTCTCTCCTTATTGACAGATGCAAGTATATAGTAATTAAGCACAAAAGAATTTGTGATTTCAAGGCTAGGAATATGGAATGTCTTTTCTGAAGATTTAATTTTGAGTAGAAAAGATCATTCTGCAAACCTGCTTTGAATTCTTGAAAAGTCTTCCCTAGCCAAAACAGGATCTATACTGCCACCTTGTGGTAATTTTTCTTCCCTCCCTCTGGACAAATTGTTACTGTCCGTGGCCAGCTCCTTCCTGTGATATCCTGCCCAGTCTCTAAATCTGATGCTCTTTCGCCTTCTGTTTTGTCTAGAGACCATTCCCAATTCTCTGTGATCCCCTTAGTGGCTCACGTAGTTGTCTCATGGTGCATTTGGAAGCAGGACAGTGGACAGTACATGTTCATGACTTCACAGAGAGACAAGGTGAAAAGGCAATGACCTCTTGTTTCCACCTCACACCCATGTGTCCGTGGCCAAACACTGATAGAAAACTGTTACTCTGAGAAATTAGAATGAAATATAATCTCCTTGATATTTTGTATTGAATGCTGATTTTTATGATTTTTTTATGTGTATGTTTTTTCTTTGCAGCTTTTGTCCTTCCTTCAGGGTCTGTTTACATTTTACCATGAAGGGTATGAACTTGCCCAGGAATTTGCACCGTACAAGCAACAGCTACAGTTCAACTTACAAAATGTAAGGATGCTCTGCCCACCCTGTCGTTCCTTAGCCACGACCTCACAGTGACTCAGTTAGGATCAAACCAGACCTTGTGTGTATGTGGCCAACTGCAGTGACTCAGGGAGTCCTCTTCACAGACATCCTCATGACTTATTTCCTAGCAACCAGGTGAATGTCTACCAGAGAAGAACTAGTGTCATGTTAGAAAAATGTATGCCACTGGGTTTTATAAAAGTATTACAAGTAGGTCCTTGGAAAGTAGCTGGTATTCTTGTTAGCCCAGTGAGTGACTCAGGATGAGTAGGGTCTACGATTCACACATCCTCTGTGTTTAGTATAGTTACTACAGTGTATACACCTAAAAAAATTTTTTATGGACCTTAAATTCTCCTCACCGCACACAGACAAGAACAGAAAATACATGTGAGGTCCTCTAGTTCTTTTGGTCTCTGAACACATAGCGACACTTCTACCATGAGCCAGCATACCTCTGTGGGAACAACAGCTAGGGAAGAATGAAGCCTTCATGTTAAGTCCTCAGTCACTGAATACCTGAGTGGATAGCAATTTAGCCAGAATAACCTTCACTTAATCATCTGTAGAAGGTGTGTGTGTCCCTGCTTATCTGGGTCTTGTCATCATGGTGTGTAGACACCATGCTACCCAGATGACATGTCCCAGAACAACTATGCAATTGCATTTTTCTAATCATGTTCAGGTTTCAGCTTTTGTACTTTGGTTCCCGAGCAGGACTAGTTAGTTTTGCCCTTAGTATCCCCCCCCCAATGTGGAAGACAGTTGTCTGTCTTCAGTAAAAAAAGAAAAAGGAAAATTGCAGATGCCAGAGAGTTTTTACAAGTTCTTACAGTATTAACTACAATTACCTCAGTAGAGATAGGAGAAAGGAAACACTTGAAAGAATCAACCAATCCTTATGTTTAAAAGAGTAAAACAGCTACTCTGAGGCGCACTTCTCTTGCTGTGGACCAACGAGAGGCCTTGGAGGTGAGCTGTGTGCTTTATTTTTGGCACACTTTTGGTAGGGTGAAATGCTTCGAATGCAAACCAGACTCTTTTAGAGAAAACCTTACTTTTCCCCTACAGTTTAAGCAAACTTATTATCAAGTTCATAAATTACTAGTCTCAAAAGAAAGAACTTGGATTTTATGTGAATAAGTTTTACACTGGCCTTCTAACAACTGTCTTAAGTACTTCCAGAAAGGAAATCATGTGATGTGTCATTTAACAAGCCTTCCAGTTGTAGACTTCACTGAGAGGTACACTCTGAAGCTGAGGTTTTCTGAGTGGCCACCTCAGTCTATCCATGGGAAGCTTTTATTTGTGAGTTCATTATAATAAAATGATTTTCTTTAATTCTAAAAAAAATAGAAATTAGAATAAAAAGCCTTGGGACAAGAAGGGATTTTATTTTAAATTTGCTCATTGTCACATATATCAAAAGCATCGTTTTTCTTCCTCAAAAAGAGATTAAGTTCTTATGTATCTACTTTTAATCTTAGCTAATCCAAAGCTTGCAGATGGTCAATAATTTCATTTGTTTACCGACTTGGGACTCTACGCAGAATCTCTCACACAGAGAGACTTATTGGAATTGGACTCAGCACAGCAGAGTCCTTTACACTGAGTAGAACTCGGGAGTCAAGGTTACCCTGCTATCTCTAGCAGTTTGGAAACTAGTTAACACCTTCCTCAACCCTGGTGGGAAGTGCTAAGTGAGTTTGTGGCTTCTCTTCACTAAGACAAGGAACAACTTCGAAAGTACTCGACAAGAGGTGGAGAGATTAATGCAGAGGATGAAGGCTGCCAACCAGGACTACAGACCACCCAGCCAGTGGACCATGGAGGGCTATCTTTACGTCCAGGAGAAAAGTGAGTCCCAGAGACAGACTTGAGGTCTCTCTTTTTACTTTCCTTTAGATATTCCACGAGTGTGGGGCCCATGTGTTTATATGGATGTCTGCATGTGTGTGGACACACGTGGTTACAGATGCACGTATGCACTAGTGCATAGCAGCTCATGTCAGAAACCATCACCTACATCACTCAATGTTTTCACATAGGTAGGGTCTGTTAGTCAAGCCCAGAGCTCTGGGGCTAGTCCCATTATCCAGTGCATTAGTCAGGGACCTAGAGAAACAGGTCTAAGAGATTTATAGGCTGTGATCCATCTATTCCAATAAAGTCCGATTGTCAGACATGGGAAGTCCAATAGTCCTACAGTTACCCAGTCTGGGATGACTCAGCTGCTCTTCAGTATACACTGGAATCTCAAGGAAGTAGCTTTAATGACAGTGAAAGAATGGCCTTGCCAGTGCAAGCAAAGGCAAATGTGGGTTCCCCAGTAAAAAGAATCAGGGGTCATTTTTAGGAGGTAATGGTGGCAGCCCTCTCTATTTAAAGTCCCATAGGAGATTGAGAACATCCCATGAATGCCCTCATCAGGATGATGCAGGCTGGTGACTGTAGTAGTCATCTTTCTCTCAGTAGCACCATGTCATTAAATTCTGGGCTCTGCCAGTTTTCAGAAGTAAAAGCAGAAATTATGCCATGTCACATTGGCACTCTCTGCTTCCTGAAGTGAGAAAACAAATGGCGGATGCAACAGAGACCCGTCACAGCCACCCACCCCATGCCCAGGGTGTTCTTCCCACAAAAATCAACACAGATCCACTCAGACGTGGGTAACTGGGGCCTCTTCTCTGTGTGCTCATTAAATGAAACCACCTTGAGTATTTTGACTAAACCAACCCAGTTTCACATCAGATGTACCGTAGTGTGCCATCCTCACGTTGTGGTGAGCGAGCTGTTATGTCCGGCCTCCTGGATCAGTATGTGCTTTGGAAAGTAGAAAACTGTCTCAGTGCATGTCTCAGTGCATGCTGCTCAATGCCAATAATCCTCAGCTTTGCTGAGATCTGTACTCAGTGAAAATTAAATAACTCTCAGGTAATGCTCACTCCGACCCTTCAAAGCTAAGAAATTTAAAATAAATATCCCCCCAAGTGCTGTGTGCCAAGCCAAATCTATACCTCATAATATCTGAACCAGTGGATTGATCTATGGCCAGTGGATTGACCTATGAACCTGAGGCTCAAAGCTATTTGTTGAGGGTTCGTATGTTGCTATGTATTGGAATGCTAAATTTTGTGTCTGTAGGTCTAGGCCTAGGAGTGGATTTTCCTATTTACCAACTTTTGTTGTGCAAACCCTGCTCCTTAATTTAAAACTATTGGTTGAATAAAATTAGCTATAGTCAATTATTAGAGGATTAGAGGTGGTTGGTTTTGAGTTACTTTGGTTGGGGATGGAAAAGTGACAGAAGGAGGAAGAACAAAGAACGAGAGGAGAGGAGGAAGCTGCTGTGAGGAGAGATGGACCATGAGCCCAGGGTGGCTAGGAGAAAGAGGAAGTATCCTCAGTACACCATTGGGAAGGTAGTCAGGTCAGGAGTTAAAAGTAAATTAGGGACTACCCTCCAGGAAATGTCAAAGCCAAAAATAAATAAATAAATAAATAAATAAATAAATAAATAAATAAATAAATAAATAAATAAATAACCAACCATAGTCTAATTTATTTGTTTTGGTTAAATTTAAAATAGTTGGACTCTAGCTATTTCTTATGCTCTTATTATAAAATAACTGGAATGTCATCAAGATTCATAACTTCAGATCTGAAAAGATCATGCTGTTAATGAGAGGGAGAGTCCTAGCCCCTCACCTGAGCCTAGGTCCCTTGTCCATCCAGGCTGTGTGGTAAGGCATGCTTGCCACGTCTGTCCATCAAATTGGTATGTGCTTGTATGACACTATTTAATGACTGACACAGCCTGAGTATCACATGCAACCTTCACTGTCATGTTACTGACCATGTTACAAATGCACATCAAAGTTCTTCACAGTCAATGCTGCAGCTCTGGGTTCTCCATCACAAACCTTTCAACTACAGTATTTTGCCAACTAAATCAACCTTTCCCCCCATTAGCATGGTGTGATGGTTTGCATATGCTTGGCCCAGGGAGTGTCACTATTAGAAGGTGTGGCCTTGTTGGAAGAAGGGTGTCCCTGTGGGGGTGGGCTTGGAGACCCTCCTCCTAGCTGCCTGGGGATGTTCAGTCTGTTCCTGGCCTCCTTTGGGTGAAGATGTAGAACTCAGCTCCTCCTGCACCATGCCTGCCTGGATGCTGCCATGCTCCTGCCTTGATGATAATGGACTGAACCTCTGAACCTGTAAGCCAGCCCCAATTAAATGTTGTCCTTTATAAACTTGCATTGGCCATGGTGTCTGTTCACAGCAGTAAGACCCTGACTAAGACACATGGAGACTGTGGAACTTGTCCCTTGAGTATCTTACAGTCTCAATGGTCAGGAGAAGAAATGGGAAGGTTATAGTTGAAGGTGATGTGTTTGTGTGTCAGTGCTGACATATGTAGATATTATAACTTTTGATTTAATTCAAAGGCTAATTTATTTGCCATTAGAGGATTTATTTTAGTATGGCTTACTAAGTAGGATGTTAGTAGTTATGTCCAGTGATTGAGTTACCTGTTGACTTTAAACTAAGTTTGTATGTTGTTTGCCTTCACACGGTGACTCAACTGAGTTCCAGAGAAAGGTACGGTGGCAAAGCACCCCAGCTAGCCACCAAATTTGATGAGTGGGGCTGCCATGGTAGCTACCTGCCATGGGGACTTACTGAGTCAGGTGGAGGGAATTTTACAGAGATGAGAACACCCTGCCATTGTTATGTGGCCCACAGGTGCCGGGTGTAGTATGGGATGCTGTGTCCTTTTTTTTTAATACGTAGCACTACAGAGAGGCATTCTGTATGAATATTTTATTTCATTTTTCCCCTAGATAATATAGATAGTTGCTGCAATCCTGGCATACACACCATTTATTTATTTTTTGAATTAAAACTTTTGTACACTGTATTTTGATCAGGTTTTCCCTTCCCCAGTACTCATCCCAGAAGCCTCCACTTCCCTTTCTACCCACTCAGTGTCACAACTTCATGGCACATCTCTCTCCCTCTTTCTCAAAACAGAAACAAAACAAAGCAAAAATTGAAAGTCAGGACAAATTTGTTTTAATTTGTCATTTTTTTGTCCCATTTTCATTCTAAACAGAAAGGCAGGAAGGCTTTGGATTAAAAAAAAAAAAAACTAACATTTTTTTGACCTTACTCTTCAAATCTGTGTTATTCAGTCACTATCCAGTAGTTCATTCAGTGAACGGGGCCATGGCTCACTGACCCATCTACAGATAGTGTAGCATTTGTGGACAAGTCTACTAAGTGTGCACCTTTTAATAATGTAGGGTTGAGGATTGCCTGAATAGACCTAGTGAGGACTTAATGTACTTATATGTTATTCATACCTTATTTTTTATTCCTATAATTTTTTCAATAATTTTTATTTACATTTCAAATGTTATTCCCTTTCCTGATTTCCGGGTCATAAGCTCCCTATCCCATCCCCCTCCCCTTCTTCTATGAGGGTGTTCCTCCTTCTCAACCCCCCATTCCAACCCCCATGACATTCCCCTGCACTAGGTCATCCAGCCTTGGCAGGACCAAGGGCTTCTCCTATTGGTGCCCAACAAGGCCATCCTCTGCTACATATGTTGCTGGAGCCATGGGTCTGTCCATGTGTACTCTTTGGGTAGTGGTTTAGTCCCTAGGATCTCTGGTTGGTTGGTAGGTATTGTTGTTCTTATGGGGTTGCAAACCTCTTTAGCTCCTTCAATCCTTTCTCTAATTCCTCCAATGGGGACCCCATTCTCAGTTCAATGGTTTTCTGCTAGCATTAGTCTCTGTATTTGACATGTTTTGTCTGAGCCTCTCAGGAGACATCTATATTGGCTCCTGACAGCATGTATTTCTTGGCTTCATCAATATTATCTAGTTTAGGTAGCTGAATATAAATGGGCTGTATACCCAGGTGGGCCAGGCTCCGAATGACCATTCCTTCAGTCTCTGCTCCAAACTTTGTCTCCATGTCCCCTCCATATGAATATTTTTGTTCCCTCTTTTAAGAAGGATTGAAGCATCCACACTTTGGTCATCCTCCTTCTTGAGCTTCATGTGGTCTGTGGATTTTTATCATGGGTAATTCGAGTTTTGGGGATAATATCCACTTATCAGTGAGTGTATACCATGTGTGTTTTTTTTGTGATTGGGTTACCTCACTCAGGATATTTTCTAGTTCCATCCATTTGCCTATGAATTTCATGAAGTCCTTGTTTTTGATAACTGAATAGTACTCCATTATGTAGATGTACCACATTTTCTGTATCCATTCCTCTGTTGATGGGCATCTGGGTTCTTTCCAGCTTCTGGCATAAATAAGGCTGCTATGAACATAGTAGAGCATGTGTCCTTGTTGTATGTTAGAGCATCATTTGGGTGTATGCCCAGGAAAGGTATAGCTGGGTCCTTAGCTAGTGCAATGTCACATTTTCTGAGGAACCTCCAGACTGATTTCCAGAGTGGTTGTACCAGTTTGCAATCCTACCAACAATGGTGGAGTGTTCGTTTATCTCAACATCCTTGCCAGCATCTGTTGTTACCTGAGTTTTTGATCTTAGCCATTCTGACTGGTGTGAGGTAGGATCTCAGGGTTGTTTTGATTTGCATTTCCCTGATGACCATGGATGTTTAACATTTCTTTAGGTGCCTCACGGCTAGTTGATATTCCCCAACTGAGAATTCTTTGTTTAGCTCTGTACTCCATTTTTAATAGGCTTATTTGGCTCTCTGGATTCTAACTTCTTGAGTTCTTTGTATATTTTGAATATTAGCCCTCTATCAGATGTAGGATTGGTAAAGATCTTTTTCCAATCTGTTGGTTGCCGTTTTGTCCTAATGACAGTGTCTTTTGCCTTACAGAAGCTTTGCAGTTTTATGAGGTCCCGTTTCTCAATTCTTGATCTTAGAGCATAAGCCATTGGTGTTTTGTTAGGAAATTTTCCCCAGTTCCCATTTGCACAGGGCAATAAGAATGGGTCGATTTACATCCTTCTACAAGCTGACCTCCAGTTGAACCAGCACCATTTGTTGAAAATTCTATCTTTTTCCACAAGATGGTTTTAGCTCCTTTGTCAAAGAGCCAGTGACCATATGTGTATGGGTTCATTTCTGCGTCTTCATTCTATTCCACTGATCTACCTGTCTGTCTCTGTACCATACTATACAATTTTTATCACTTTGCTCTGTAATACCTTGTTATAAGACAACTGATTTTTCTCAGGGTTATCCTGAGCCTCTGTGGTGCTAACCTTATCCTGAGTTTATTTCACTTATTTTAATGGCACTCTCCGAGGCTATAGAATCTTTAATTCAGTCTCTGCGTCATGGAATCTAATCTGTCTGTTGTGTCTTCCTCTCACCTCTCCCTCACCTCCCCCTTCTTAGTCCAGGCTAGACTTGTACAGCGGCCTCTTCAAGGCTTCTCCTCTGCCTTCAGGCTTTCCCCTCAATTTTCCCCTGCAGAAAGGCTCACTCGTGGGTTTCCAGGAAAGGTGACTGAGGACAGCATCACAGACTCAAAGGGCTTCACTCAAGCTCTCTTGAAGAATCTGGCATTAGGAAAGGGAATAGAAGGAAGAACAGCTAACACTTAAGGGCCATTTGAGGACTCATACAGAAACTTACTACAGCAAACACACACACACACACACACACACACACACATATATATATATATATATATATATATATATATATGAAAGAAATCCAAATGGAATCACCAAATAACATGGGAGTCAAAGTCCCAATGGACATCTCCTGTCTCTTTGAGAGAACCTCTAGTATCAGGGATGGGTTATATCTAGTTGAGTTGTTGGCCAAAGGTGCCTTATGGAGACACCCAAAGAGCTCAGGCTATTCCCAAGGCTGTTGGTTGCTCTCCACAAACTGATGTGCTATTGCTGAAGATAAAGCCCATATAACTAACTCACTGAACATGGAGAAGTTGAGCCTCACCTGCTACTGACTGGTGTTTAGTAATGGGAGCTACTAGAGGAGAGTGGTGAGCACCAGCCCAGCTACAAACACTGTACAATGGTGGGTGACCTGCCTGCAAGATGAGCTAGTGCAATAGTGGACCAAACGTGGCTCTAACCAACCCTATCTCATTGGGTTTAAGGCCCACTCCAAGAGATGGAACCCATCCCCAACACCACCTAGGCGGCCAAGAACCCGACAGCATGGGGATCTAGGGTAAAACTAAATACTACTGTTCTGAAACAAAAGCAAAACCAAAATAAACAAACTATTGAAACAAATGAAACCCCACATCCATTGATCATTGTCTCAATCAGTCATCACCAGAGATGTTTCCTCCTGTAGTAGGTGAGGAGAGAGACAGACTCCCACAACTGGACAATATACAGAGAGTGCGAGACCTTGGGACTCTCAGTCCTAAATGGGATGCCTCCATCTAACCCCTCCCCTCAGGGCTCAGGGAACTATGGGGAAGAGGAGGTGGGAAGATTAAGAGTTGGTGTGCATGGAAGACACCAAGGAAACAGCACCTCCCAGACACAGCAGGACTGATGGACAGATCCTGTGGCAACAGGCAAAGGGCCTGCACAGGCCCAGACCACATGTGTCCTAGTGCTGAGATGGAGAAGCAGATGGATGCTCCTGCCCCTAGACACTAAGCTATCTTCAATTGATAACGGCTTACAAATGGTTCTCCAGTGAGTCTCACTAGGCTTAGCCACTCTTAAGGGCAGGCCTACTGTCAGAAGTAGATGACCAACACAAAATGAACTCAGGCATTTTTGTACAGTTTTTTTTTTCTGGGATGGGGGTCTTACATTGATTATTTGTTCATTATTATTTCTAATTTTTAGAGTACGTGTTTGTGCGTATGTGTCCGCGCCTGTTCTTCTGTGTGTGTCTATATTTCTTCTGTTCTTCTTCATTTCTTTTGTTGTTAATTTGTTTGTTGTTTGTTTTTTTAAGGGAGAGAGAGAGTGGATTTGGAATGGCAGGGTGTGGGCTAGATCTGGGACCAGATAAGAGAAGGGAAACCATTATCAGACTATATTGTATAAAAATAACTTTATTTTCAAAAATGAAATAATAAAGACAATTTAGCATTTTATTCCTTTAAAACTAACACCTAACCCCTATGCAGGGCTGACGGACCTGTTTTCCTTAGGAGTTGAGTCATGCTCCTTTGTCAAGTCTAACATGAAGGTTCTGGGGTAAAGCTTTGTGTTCGTGAACATGATCCCCACTCCCACCCACACCCCACCCCCAAAGATCTGTCACTGCTCTCTGTGATCACTGAGAAGGGTGACTGGGATTCATTGGTTTTGTAGCCTTGGAGTTGTGATAAAATTTAATTTTTCAGGTACTTTAATAGGGGGATTTTAAGCAATTTATCTAAGACCATCTCCCACACATGCCGGTAAGCCCTGAGGGAGGCGGCGGGATGAACAGCAAACATCATCACGAAGTGAAGAAGGTTACACATGTAACATAAGGCAGGAAAAAAACCGACACTTTTCCGTTTCAAATCTCATCAGAGCATGGTGGCTGCTTCAATTTAAAGCAACAGCTGATCCCACCAATTACATCGCTCCCTAAGTACCAGTCGCTGCCAGTTTGCATCAGGTTTGTCCCACTCAGCGCCCCTAGCTGTTAAGTAGTCGCATGACATGGAGTATCAAGTGTGGAGCGCTGTGGTATGAAGTGCTCTCAGAACAGAACGGGAGCTAATTGCGGTAATCCCTCGAGTTGCCAAGTGTTTGTGTACCCTGTCATTTAAAAATCTAAAGTCGCTTAAGTATTTACCAAAGTTCAAGCTGACACTAAGGACACTATCATTATCACAAACAAAACCCAGCGCTCCTGAAGCACTGTCTTAAGGGGCGCTGTTTTCTGTTCTAATTGCTTGCCTTCCGGTGCAGGGTTCTGAAACCGAGCCAGCAGTCACATGATGCATAGAGGTGACTAAGGGATTCTGTTTGAAGTGGGTGGAGCGGAAGCTGAAGAAGCTTCCAGAAAGGGAGCCCTAAGCTCTGTTTCCAACCCACACAGCCCATCATGGTATTTGGATTCAGGACAATCTTCTGGGTAATCGCAAGCTCTTGTACTTCATCAGAGGAAAGCAGAATAAAGAATACACCCCACTGTAGACACAGGAGCATCTGATTCTTCAGAGACACTAGCAGCCCATGACATGGAGTGCTGTGTTGTGAGAAGGGAATAGTATTTATAGGAGAGACAAAGTGAGCATTACTGATAATACACATCTTTTTAATACAAATGATATAAATAAAAGAACTTTTTCATTAATTTATGTATTCACTTTACATCCAGATTGCAGCCCCCAGTCCCACCCTTACAAATCCCTCTCACCATTAAATCTCCCCTTCTCAATGGAGAAGCCTCCCTTGGGTACCACCCACCCTTGGACATACTGTAGGACAATCACATCCTCTCCCACTGAGGCCCAGCTAGGCAGTCCATGTAGGGAAATGGGGTTCCATGGCAGACAACAGAGTCAAAGACAGCTCCTGCTCCAACTGTTAGGAGACCTACATGAAGACCAAGCTGCACATCTGTAGCGGCCTATGCATGCTCATTCATGCATGATTGTTCATTCTCTGTGAGTCCCCATGGGCCCAGGTTAGTTGACTCTGTAGGTCTTTGTGTGCTGTCCTTGGCATTCACCCCTCCAGCTTTCTCAGTTCTATCCCCTGCTCTTCCACAAGACTCTAGTAGAATTACTTTTAAAAACAACAAGGTTTCCTGTAGCCCAGGTGAGTCTTGGCCTTGCCACGTAGCTAACAATGACTGTGAACTTCTCTTACTTCTGACTCTTAAGTGCTGAATTTCAGCCCTGGAGACCCATGTCTGCTTTTGCGGGGATCAGGAGGGCACCCTACCCTCCAAGTTCCATCTTCTACTTTATTTCTCTCATATCAACAGTAAGAGGAAGTAACTCCAAGGGTGAAATGTCAGAGAAAATGATCGTTCACTCTTAACTTATTTGTCAGTTGCTTACTGAGTGACTCTATGTCTGTCTAGGTTCTAAGTAATAAAAGTATTCTAATCAGCAGCCAGGGATAGTGACACCCACTGGTAATCCCAGTCCTTGGGAGCTGAAGGCAGGAGGAGCATGAGCTCAAGGCTGGCTTTAGCTACTTGGTAACATTGAGAATAGTCAAAGCAAGATCCCCCCATCTTTAAAAATGGTCATATTTGTTAAGTGTCTTTGTGATTGGGTTTTCAAATATTTTCTGCCTGTAGTTGGTTGGACTTATTGACCAAATTCCACGCTTATGGATAAGGATAAGATAGCTGAAGTTTACAGATAGGCTCACTCGTGGGTTTCCAGATTCTTCAAGAGAGCTTGAGTGAAGCCCTTTGAGTCTGTGACGCTGTCCTCAGTCACCTTTCCTGGCCAGACTCAGCTACACTGATGTGTGGACACTCTCCATGTGCCCATGCACACACTCAGGTACAAACCATTTCACCAAATCTGAAGTGTTCTTGTCTCCTGCACTAGGACCACTGGGTTTCACCTGGACTAAACACTACTGTACTTACGACAAAGGAAGCAAAATGTTCACAATGAGCGTCTCTGATGTGAAAGCCAGTGGGAAGATGGTGAGTGAGCTCTCTCCTTCTTAAATTAAGCTTGTCATTTTAAGGATGGAAGATAAATAAAGTGTCACCTGTGCTTCCCTTCCCTAGTAACAGTATGCATTTTTAATAAGTGAAAAGACTTTAATGACATTAAAATAATGCACAGTATTTCTACCTAGCTGGGGCTATCATGTATTTATAAGCAGTTCAGTTGCTGGTAGGAGTCCTTCAGTACATGTCTGGGGTACCCCTCGTACATTCCTGGCTTCAGAAGAGGGGTCTACACTGTGGGTTGATTACCAAACAAGGAAGGGATTGCCAGAGCCTGGACCCAGCGTGTCCCCAGGATTCTGCACCCTGTCACAGCTGGCAATATTATAGATGCCATGTGTGCCCTAGCCTCTGACATTCAACCAATTCACATACCAAAGTGCCGATGAACAAACTTTCAAACCAACAAATCAAGGCTCACTTCCCCAAAAGATTAAATTTGTCACTAAATATTTCACGATGTGCCAGCATCATACGACATGATAATGCTCCTTATTGGATGAAATGGTACAGTCTGTACTCTATGTCAAGTGTAACTCACTCTAACTTCTCTTTCGTTTTCTGTCTATGTGTCATTCCTTCTTTGTCTGTCTTTCCTTCTTTCTTTTTCCTTCCTTCCTTCCTTCCTTCCTTCCTTCCTTCCTTCCTTCCTTCCTTCCTGGCTATCTGTCCGTCCTTCTATTTTGCCATTTATTGTTTTAATAAAACTAACCTTAACCTTAACCCTGCTAACCCTAACCCAATCCCAACCTTAACCCCTAACCCTAACCCCAACCCTAAACCCTAACCCCAACCCCAACTCCAACCCTAACCCTAACCTTAATTTGGTCATTGGCTAAGAGTTCTGTAGGTGGATTTTCCTCCTAAAGAGAACTTGTGCCAACCTGATTTTAACAGATGAGGAAGTTGTTTCTAGAAAGTAAATGAGTCACCCAAGCACTTTGTCATGTAGAACATGGCAAAGTGAATGACGGAAGGTAGAAATGTTAAGATATATTAACTGAAACTTCTTGTGCTCAGGCATCCATCAGAGCCTAATAATTCAAAGTGGGAGATACATGTGAAAGAAGGGGAACCTAGCAGAGTAAAAGAGCCTGTGGGTAGCTTCACCTGCAGAGTTATTAAGTCACAATTCACGTTTATCTGTGACTCACGTAGAGTAGCAATTGACAGAAATTCAACTTACGTGACAGCTGGGGTGTTACGATGCAAGCTAACCAAGCCAAAGTCCTGATCCTAAATCTGTGACAACCACGACATGGTTAATGATCATTGAACTAAACTTTTCTGCATTCTAGATGGGCGTCTCACATGTAGAAAAGATCTCCTAAGAATTCTCAGGCCCCTGTTCTGTCCCATCCAGAGAGTTTGCATTTGATTCTCCAAGAAGTGGGTTAGCAGTGAAACCATGAATGTTATGGCTGCCTGCAGGAACAGAATGGCGAATGTGAGCTTCCCTATTCTGGAGGCTCCTCTGGGACTTGGTGCAAGTCACTGTTTATCACCCCAAGGCTCCAGTACAGAACCATACCCATGGCACTAATCTCTCAGCTATATAGATTATGATTACTTTTTTATGATAGACGATTTTGATGGAGAAATAGGGCAGTATCTTAGCACATCTACCTTACATGCAGCTGTGCTGTTACAATGACTGCAATGTCGGATCTTCCCAAGTCCAAGAGTGTGTGCACTGTACAGTATCTGTTCCCATTCAGAGTAAACGTGTCTAAAGGTACAGGGGAGTACTAGGACAGATTTCTTTGAAACAAAGCACAGTATATTGTCAATGCGAGGAGAGGATTAGAGAGCAACAGAAGTTAACTTTCCGCATGACTTATCTGTAAGTTAACAGTTCCAGTTGGCAACTTTGAATCACTGTACTCAATCCACTCCCTGATGTTTTTTTTTTTTTTTTTTTTTCAGAATGGCCTTGTTACTGGTTCACCCGAAATGTTTAAGTTAAAGTCATGTATCCGACGGAAGACAGATTCCATTGACAAACGCTTCTGCTTTGACATAGAAGTGGTCGAAAGGTTTGAGCACTACTTTCCACCTTTTAGTTTTTACTTCATTTCTGCTTCTAAGACTGGAGAAGCACAACATAAAATGGTGTAGAGCAGAGGTTCTCAACCTGCAGATCACAATTCCTTTGCTGGTGAACAATCTTTTCATAGGAGCCACATGAGACCATTGGAAAACACAAGTATTTACAATTCATAACAGTAGCAAAATCACTGTTATGAAGTAGCAATGGAAATAAATTTATGGTTGGGGTCACCGCAACATGAAGAACTGTATTAACAGATTGAAGATTAGGAAGATCAAGAGCCACTGGTGTAGAGTGTGTGTAATGAGACCGTCAGCATGCTTACTTCAGACTTTCACATGTTTATCCTCTACATTTTCATTGTATTATATTCGAAAAAGAAAAAAACCACGAGGCATAATGCTGCTAAAGAGTTGCATAGAAGAACTTAAATATATACATAGATATGATATGTCATATCTATTTATATGTATATACACACATACACATACATACATGTATTTATGTGTGTGTGTGTGTGTGTGTGTGTGTGTGTTGTTGGTTGCCGGTTTAAAAACTTTTTACTTTTTATAAAATTTATTCTCTCATATCTTACATCCTGATCACAGTTTTCCTTCCCTTTTTTCCTCCCAGCTCTACCCTCCCCCCAGTCCACTCCTCCTCAGTTTCCCTTCAGAAAGGGGCAGACCTCCCAGGGATATCAGCCAAACAGGGAATATCAAATTGCAGTAAGACAAGGGGCCTCCCTTCACAATAAGGCTGGACAAAGCAACCCCGTAGGAAGACAAGGGTCCGAAAAGCAGGCAAAAGCTCAGAACAGGCATTTTTATCATCCCTTGAAGCCTGATGGTTTTTGCTATCATGGACCATGAAGATTCCAGGGGGATACGACACACTGCAGAGCTGGCCAAGTTCAGTGCTGCTAGAGGGCTGCTGTGTGCACAGCGCCTTCTATTTCTGCATTATTATAATTACTTAAACTGTGCTTTTGGCATTTTCTTCCCCAAGATAGGGAAATAAACCCAGGGTGTGCTGAGGGTTAAATGAGGTAATCAAGTGTTCCTATGAACACAGCACCCAGAACCGTCCAGCAAATATTGACCGTTGTTACTAATTGTATCATGCTGTGATATTGACTTAAACTCTGGACCAAGGCTGGCACAGCATACATCTGTAATCCAGCACTCTGGGGGCTGAGGCGAGAGGATCATGCACTTAAAATATATAAAGCTGGTCATTCTTAGAACTTGTCCCAGAGAAAGAAAATCAATTCAACCACATCAAACAACCTGGGCCCTTCCGTATGTTTTTCTTTTCTTGTCCTTCTAGTGAACCATTTTCATATCTCAGAAGAAATATAAGTTATTTGTTGACAGATTATGCTATTTTAAGTTTTTAATCATTTCATATAAATAATGAAGGTTCCCAATGTTTTACAGAGGAATTGTGGGTATATTATCAATTTTTGTACATGAGTTAATGTATAAGTTTTTATATCACCCTCAACTTCCTTTTATATGGTGCCTTCTTTTATCTGGAAATTCAGGCTTAGATAACTTTTCACAGTGGCTGCATTGAAGAAATTTGGGGACATTGTTGAGACAGGATCTCATTTTGTAGTCCAAGCCTGGACTCAGACTCATTGTGTAAGCCATGCTGGCCTTGGGCTTGAGATCCTCTGGTCTCAGGCTCCCTGGTGCAGACATATACCTGCCTGCCTGACAGGAGAATTATTTTTGGAGATTTCATTTTAACACTGTGTTCATGGTGCTGAGAAACGCTAAGGACCATGGGCTAGGTATGACCTGACGCTTCTTCACACGTTGCCCTTGTTAGTGACTGGCTGGTCCCATCAGGCTTGTGAGCTTAATCAACCCTCAGTGTTGAATAGCGGGGGACTTTGAGCAGCAGTGGATACGCGTTTGCCATCTTTTTGACCATTTCAGGGGAAACTGAATTAATCCCTTCAGACAGCCCTGTGCCTTACACATTCGTGGCTTACCTGTTAGCATATAAATTTAAAAAGTGGGTGTGTATGTGTGTGCTTGGACATGTGTGCGTATATGTGTATAAGTGTATATGTGTGTCTGTGTATGTGGGTGTCCATGTGTGTATGAGGGTGTGTCTGTGTGTGTGTGCGTGCATGTGTGTGTGCATGCACTTGCATGTGAGTGTATCTGGGTTTCCATGTATGTATGTGTGCAGGTATGTGTGTGTGTGAATGTATATGTGGATACATGTGTGTTTCTATGCATATGTGTGTGCAAGGGTATATGTGTGCATGTATGTGGGTGAGTGTCATGTGTAAGTATCATGTGTGTGTCATGTGTGACTTTTCCAGAAGATGGCTATAGAACAAACCTCCCAATTTTCTATTTCCATTGTGTTCATTGCTTTGATCTTTTTTCTTTCCAAATTATGAGTTTACAATTAATGAATCAAGGACTTGAAAATTAGCAAATGCTGAAAGGCACAGTGGAATGAAATTCACATGGAGACTGTCTGTTTATCCATAGGCACGGCATCATCACACTACAGGCATTCTCAGAAGCTAACCGGAAACTCTGGCTGGAGGCCATGGACGGGAAAGAACCGGTAAGATAGTGACGCCATCTCTAGTTTTTGTTTCCCTCTAAAACTTACAAAGCAGTTTTGTGTTTCCTTTTTATGTGTATATAATTTAACTGGAAGCATTAAAGTAGTAGAAGAGAATGGCCCATCCTGTTTCCCTGTTGTTCGCTCAGTCATTAGCACGTAACTCCTACTTATAATTTGTCTCGCAAGGAGACTTCCAAGACCAATGTACAGCTCTAAAATTACTTTAAAATATTTATAACCATGAATTTGGCTGCATGCCTTGCCTCATTTTATTAGGTTCCTATTTAGAATATGTGTGGGGTCATTTTTGTGGTCCGTGCCTCTTTAAAGAACAGCAGTTTACCAGAGACATCCCCATGTGGTGCACATCTTGTCTGTAATAGTCTGTAATAGTCATTTCCATGTCTGTGTGGTAATTTACTCACAAACACCAGGGAAGTTAAGTGGGAAAGAGAGAAGCTACTCCTTGCTGTTTGCTTCCGTATGGAACACTGTTCCCGGTTCATGGAGTGAGAACACTAGAATAAACAGACACTAGAGAGGGTTCCACTGATGGCCGAGAACAACAACAGTCCAAGCTCAGGCCTGAGCTTCGGCACTAGCTAGCATGTTCTGTGGACCCTGAGACCTTCCCCCCAAACCCTATTTCTAGGCCACAGTCAGATGTGCCAGGCACTGGGAGTGCATTCTCGACTCTAAGTTTAGAGTCTAAACGCTAAGCACACAAGGACATGATTTTAAGTTTACCAAACTAAATAATAAAAGGGCCTGGCTCTGTGTTCATTGCTTTTTTTTCTACTCTGTTGCTGTTTTTGTACAATGTCAATCAATCAAAATTTTCAATTAGTCGTAGATTTTAAATGTTTAAAAACCTTTCACAAACGGCTAAGAATTCCTGAACTAAAGCAGATGCGGGGGTGATTAGTTATCTCAGCAATGTCATGATGACTGTGCCCACATGAAAGAAAGCCCAGGCGGCTCATTTGAGGAAGCAGCAAAATCAGATGAATCCCACGGTGATAGACAGCCCCCTAAACAGTTGGTGGACTGTGAGCAGAGTCTTTTTGTTTTAATGTAAGCATCACCTTGCCGCTCTTCCACATGGCCATTAGCATCAATCACTAACTGATGTCCTTTCTTCCCTAGATTTACACGCTGCCCGCCATAATTAGCAAGAAAGAAGAAAGTAAGTCCTTTTTCTTCTTCTTTTAAACTTTTGCATGAACACTACTTTTCGGCCTAACTAAGACTTTTAAAGGAACAGAAACTTTTCATGAGAAACAAGCTTTTCTACATTCTGACTTGCCCCGAAGAGTAAACCATAAATCAATCCAGTCATATTTCCTGACAGAAAAGACAAGGAAGCCACAGAAATAGTAATATGAATTCTGAACATGATCCTTGCTGGTGTCATCCCCTCAGCTTGGTCCGTTCCCTCAAACGCAACCAGAGGGAAACCCTGAACTCCTAATTCCACAGAGAATCATGAAAACAAACAGTAAGGATGACAGGGTTTTCAAGAAGGCTGTGCTAGGAGCGTTCCGAGACAGCCACAGAGCAGAGAGTGAGGTTGTGCTGTGCTGGTGCAGCTAAGAGACCTCCAAGCCTGAGCAGGAACAAGTCCCTTGCTTCGCAGTCACACGTGGTTCTGTACTTGCTCTCCGTGCTCTAAGTAAAGCTGTATAACTCACTGGAAAAGGAAAGTTTGATCATCCTTAGGACAAACCTCCATGTGAGAAATACAACAAGAACCCCACAAAGAACTGGTCCAAGATAATGAATATATGTCTTTGTGGTTATGAGATATAATGTATTATTCTTGAGATTATGAGACATTGTTAATTTATCTGGGGAAGTAGTTATTTTCAGTGTTAAATAGATGCTGTCCAGTTGAAAGGACAGTGGGACTTAACCTCAAGTGGGACCATCAGGATAGACGTTCACTAGGAAAGCATCATGATTTTGCCATCTGAGCTCATTTTTCAGAAAAACAAAATCATCTTTCTTGGCTAGTAGTCCTAGCTCAGTACCTCCATCTAGGTCCTTAACAAAGAAAAAGACAACAATGTGCTCCAGTTTTTCTCCACTGCCGCCTTAAGCCTGTCTCTTCTCTGGTGGCGAATTTTGCGTGTGGATTTTCCTTAGCTGGTCCTTTACTCCTGGATCTAGGTGAAGCAGCAATTCCTGAAAGTCACAGTGTTGAGTTCACATGCTCCTGGGTGCTCCGTTCTACATTTTTCTGTTGTGCACCTGTTTTATTCCTGGATGGCTAACGGGTACATTTCAGAGGATGAGTGTGTGAGGTATATACTTTTAAAGTTTCCAAACAGCTTTAACATGTAACCACTAAATGGATGACTTTCTCCAAGTATGCCTTGGGGTGTGGTCTTCCTAAGGGGAAACAGACAATAGCCTTTCTCTTCACATTCTAAACAGTGGCCATCTGTGAAGTGTCCTCCTCCTGGGCTTTGTGTTGCTTGAATAGTTTATCACTGGGACTTCGCAGGCGGCCTGGGCAACTTGGGCCACCATTTCACTCTCCCATGGGGACAAAGCTCTGTAGGTTCAAAGGCCATCAAAGGGACTTCTAGCTTACATGTATGGCATGAGTCTGACAGGTGTACAGGGCCAACTCTTCATCCTTCATCCTTTTCTTCTTCCTAAAGGATGAGGAGTTGACCCTGAGGACCACTTGAGATAGATGTGCTCTTGTCTCGTTTCCCTCTAAAATCACCCATGGTATGATGTTGGGTATCTGTATGTTTTAATCAGAAATGCCAGATTAGAAATGTGATTGGGGAATTAAAGACAAGCATTGCTTTTTCTAGGCAGCCCTGGGGAGGTGTGGAGAGACCCCAGGGTCACACCCAAAGGGACAGCTGGGTTTTGAGTCAGGAGGAAGTTGAAAGAATAAGGCCTTTTGCTTCCTTAGCTTCAGAAAGCAACTCTTGTTCTCAGGCTGCTGGAACTGTGTTAAGATGCATAGCTTTTGTGATGCGAAACGGCCTTGTGGAAACTTCAGTTGGATTTTAATAAAAGCTTTGGCCCTGAACAGTTTCCAACTGCTTACACTTAACTTTTGATTGAGTAACTTTATTATATTAGTCTGTCTTCGGGCCAAATGCCATTAGTACTATAGGATTTCATTGTCTGGGAATTTGGTGGTAGGTGGACTCTGAATACTCTTCTGCTCTTCTCCAAAACAGGGAGAAGTAGGCGTGGGGCACAGGGCAGTCTCCAGAGAGTTCACAGATTATTAGATGATCCACTCTATCCCTTGAGGAAGCCACCGAAAAGCTTGCTCAGACTCAGGCATGGTAGAGAAAGGAGACCAAAGGAACATCATTTGGTTGCTTGTCTTGGTCCCCTGTTCTAAAGGAGACAGTCCTCCCAGAACTCCAAGTTTTTACCATGTAGGATGAATTCCCTTTCTTTCTACCCCATGCCAAGACTACTTTGTCTTCTACCACAGAGAGCTAAGAGAAACACTCACTGCCTGTGCGTGTAAGTGTGGGGACCCACCCATTGTGTGCAGGTCAGAGAACAACTTCCCTGTTAGTCCTCACCTTCTACTTTGACAGAGACAAGACCTCCTGTTTGCAGCTGAGCACCCCAGTCTACCCAGCCTGGGGCTCCCAGGGGTCTCTTTTCTGTGGCTCCCATCGTACTGTCTGAATGCTAGGACAGTTGCATCTACCGAGTTTAACCTCATGTAGATTCTTTGAGTTTAAACTTCAAGCCTGCATGGCATGAGCTTTAGTCCTGCCACCCCTCTGGGTCATGCACACTCTTTTTAATAGTGTCATTTAACTTATTAATGAAACTTCCCACGGCTGTCTCTTCTGAAATTAAGAGTAAGTGGTTTCTATTTTTCAGCCACTAAAAACAAAGTCTTTAGTTGAATTTTTCTTTGCACTAATGGAAGCAATGTACTAACCCTCTCACGGCGTTAGTGTATTGCTCATTCTGTATCACAGGAGGTTCCTAAAATTGGACCCTTCCCAAGTCAACTGGAGACAAACTATACTAACTATACTAACCACACGCCCTTCATTTTTTCCCACCATAGCACTGAATGCTGAACTCTGTAGTGAAACATTGCTCAGCAGGTCTCTGGGACTGTGAAATGACACAAAAAGTGCAGAGGGGCATACAATTCTCAGTAAGAATACAAGTTTTATTGGCTTGAATTTGTTTCCCTGAGTCTGTTGTTGTCACAGCAAAACTTGGGTTGGTTATACATAATTAAATGAGAGAAGGCCAGGTCAGTCTGTGGTGACAGCAGATCTGCAGATCTCAGAGCCTTGCAGCAGCAAGAGTTCTTATCCGGTTCATAGTGCATGTCCACACAGGGACTCGGGGGCTTGGGAGGTCAGAGAGTAACCTCCTTCCACATCGGGCTGATCTTATGCCAGTTGCAGTGACCTTGGTCTGCAGGATGTAGGAGGACTTCCATTCCATCTCACTGGATAGCAGTGATCCCACAACCGTAACTAGTTCTCAAGACTCCAAGAACTACAGTCTTCCTGCTTGAAGGACAAAGCATGAATATATGTGCACAGCAGCACAGTGTGCACAATCTGTTCAGATCACTGATGTGTTGCATTAAATCACTGTGATTTACTGAAGTATAATAAATCCAGAGGAGCATGTCTTAATCGTTTCAGCTGCCTCCACCGTTCACAAGGCTTCCCCCACTGAATGCTTGAGCTGTGACTATTCAAAGAAACGAAGCTTTGTTTTGGCCCTAATTTGCTCTTTGTTTTTTGTTTTTGTTTGTTTGTTTGTTTGTTTTGGTTTTTGGTTTTGTTTTTTGTTGATGTTGTTGCTATAGTATGATATGCCTCTTAAAAAAGAAAAATGACATGGCTGGTTGACAGATCCTCAAGCCATAGTTGTTTCAGGCATAGCCCAAGATTAAGGAAGGCCTGGCTCATAAAGTGCTCCCCTACACACAGGGGTTTACATTATACTGCAGTCAGCAACAGGCATGAGCGAGCACAGGGCCGCACTCCACAGCACCCACTCTACTTAAGTAAACACCACTGTTGTCGCTTTCCAAGTGTTACTTTAATTCATCCTTTAGTGTCCTATAAGAAAGAGATTTTTATACTTAATAAAAGAGATTAAAACCACGTCAACTAACAAACACTTCTCTTTTGCCATTTCATTATGCCTTGTGTACAGGCAAGTGTCTGGATGTTTTTACATGTCTCGGCATGTTGTGTTTACATGTATATATGTGTGTGTATATGTGTGCGTGCTTGTGTGTATGCACTTGTGTGCCAATGGCGAGGCCTAAGGTTGTGGTCTGGAGCTATCCTCCATTGCTTTTCCACATTATTCCCTGAGTGCAGGTCTCTCAGGCAAATCCAGAGCTCGCCCCTGTGGCTAGTCTCACTAACCAGCTTAGCTGGAGAATCTCTCTCTGTCTCTGCTTTCTGGGTTTGGAATTATGTCTGAGCCACCAGGTCCACCAAGGGAGAATTTTTTCTTATTGTTTTATTTTTTGTATTTTTTGTGGCCTGCTGGGCATCTGAACTCCAGTTATCCTGCATACGTGCACTATTGAGCCTTCTCCTCAGCTCCTAGTGACTTGAATTTTAAATGAAAGAGTACAATCATCTTTCTCTCTTTCTTATCTGGTTTTAAGCATTTCTTCTGCCTTCCGTCCTCTCACCTCTCAGAATCCTCTTGCTTCTGTTGTCTTTGATGAGCCTGTAGGGTTGCCTAACTGTAGTTAATGCTGGCTGTTGTCTCAGCTCTACCGAGCCAGCTCTGAGGCAAAGTACTGTCAAAGGCAATGAACAAAAATGCTCGGTCCATATTGCCACCACTGTTTTGATTTTCCTCCACATCCTGAAGTAATAATGGTCAACCGTTTACCTCTGGGAAGAAACTAAGGGCAGGGTCCATGGATTATTTTTGTATCTTGTAGTCAAAGGGACTATAACATTTTTGTACTACGCAACACAGCTGCTTCCCGTGTATTAGAGTAGACTGGGGTATTGTTTCCAAATTCTGATCTGCATTTGAGAGATAGCCTATCTATTACTTATTTGACTCAAAATGAATATGTGACAAAATAATTCCATTTTCATGATACTGTTTCTTTGTTCTATGTGCTAAAGACTGGTTTTATTGAAACAGTTTGAAGATGGTTTCTTCCTCCTATCCAGTTTTATTGACAAGCTGAACAATGTGCTCAATTACCCAACGTTTTACATTAAAATTAAAACCATTTTAATATTGGAAAATTTTTATTTTATTGGTTTCAATTACCCTTACTTATTACTATTTTGGCATACTAAAAAATTACACACCTCCCACACGTGATGAAAATTACTACAATATAAAGACTTTTCAAGTTTTTCCTCTTGCTTGGCATTTTTAAATGTTTTCCTTTTTGTAATTATCTAGTTTAGTTTTGCCTTCACAGCTTATGTATTTCATGATTGACGTTGAATGGTGGCTGTAGTTAGTGGGCACGTGCTGTAGTAGTATTTGTGTGGAGCTCAGAGGACAACTTACAGTGATGATTCTCTGCTTCTTCATTGTGGATCTCAGGGTTCAAATTCTGGTCATGGTGTCTGGCAGCCAGTGCCTCTGCCCACTTACCATCTCGCCAACACTTAGCCTGATTCAAAGAAAGTCTAGGAAAATTATTTCCTATTTTTGATTTCAGGACTAGGGGTTGGGGAGGTTCTGAACAGAGACTAAGGTCCTGCACATGGACTCACGAGTCCTGCACGAGGACTGACATCTGAGTTATTCTGAGTGTAAAGCATGACTTCAAGAGAGGCGAGCTTGAAACTCAGACCCTAAATGAAAAGAGAGCACTAGAGTTTTCATCAACCTGATGAGTTATGATAAGGGCCTCATGATGCTGTAGTGACCTCATGAGTAAGAATGAGTGCCTGGAAGGCCTTACTCTCACTTTTCACTCTCCTGGAAGTGGGGGTTGCTGCCCCTAGAAAAGCGGAAGGCCTCAACACAACATGGAGAGGCCCATGCCTTCCACTATGCAGCTTGATGAAGTGACTGAGTATGAGGTTCCCTGATGAACTAAGATATTTGATGAATGCTGTAGCAACCACCATACTCATAATTCTTGAGGACAGAGCAGAGTCAGCTGAAGTGGGGAAGGCAAACTGCACATCAGATCATAATTAGGCTGTGTCTTACTTGCAGTGTATTTAAATGAAGCAGGGTTCAACTTTGTGAGAAAATGTATCCAAGCTGTGGAAACGAGAGGTGAGTTTGGGGATGGGTGCGTGGTTATGCCCATATGTATGTATGTCTCCCTCTATCACTCAAACCCCTCAGTGAGAAATGGAAGTGAGCTTTGGGGCATGAACACAAAAACCATTTTGAGAATGCTATAAATTTAAACTATTTGAATATATAGCTAGCTATATTTTCAATCAGATTATATGCTTTTTAAAAAATTTATTCTATTTTATATGTGTATCTGTAAGTTCCAGGATATAATTTTATGTGCTGTGTGCTTGCCTGGTAGCAAGAAGAGGACATCAGATCCCCTGCAACTGGAGCTAGCCATGGTTATAACCATCTGTGGGTGCTGGGAGATGAACCTGGCTTCTTCAATAGGCAGTGCTCTTACCCACTGTGGCCTCTCTCCAACCCCTTTACTATTCCTCTCAGCTTTGTCAAACATTTACTTCTAGCGGGAGGGCAAAATACCATCTCTCATTGCAAGCTTTTTCAGTTTTTCAAATACTAGAGGTCAGATCTTAAGAAGATTGCAGCCATGGTCTACCTGCCTTATATTCTTCCCCTCTGTGACTTAAATGGCTGTTTGTTTTTTGGTGTTTTTCAGTTTCCCCTGTGGAAATAAATCATGACCCCATAAAACTGCCCCCAGAAAGTGGTTACGTACGTTTACTTCCCGAGATACTTGCTTAAAGCAGAAGTCCTGTTGTGCTTCGGAGTTCTTTGAACTCACATTCAGAATTTTCCTACATGTACATGTTTTAAGGGGTGGAGTAGAATCCTTGAATTCTGCACTCCTGCCTTTGAAATAAAGACACAAATGACATTTGGGATCATTGAATGCAGAGGACTCTAACACAGAAGTAATAGACGAGAAATATTGGTCTTCTTCGATTTGTGCATTTTTATATTCAAAGACTGATGAATAGGCAGCTTTCCTTCAGGACTTTGAAGATGTCAAAAGACATAAATCACGGTCCAGTTCCAGTGTCTGCTCTGAGATATCTGTGCTGGCTGGGTGCTTTCAGGGAAGAAGCCACAGCAAAACCGGATGAGCGCCTTTCAGAGTCCACATGGGCGTGTTTGTCTGGGAGTTTTACGCTCTGCTTGAGATGTTCCTTAAGTCATTCTCTTGTGAATTTCTTCCCACTAGGCATCAACATCTTGGGCCTGTACCGAATAGGAGGAGTGAACTCCAAGGTCCAGAAACTCATGAACACCACATTTTGTAAGTGTTAGAGGAAACTGGAGTGCCATTGATTTGGGATATTTGTATAGGTAATCCAATTCAGGTTTCTCCGTAACATAGATAGTTTCTTATTTCTATTAATTCTTACATCATATTGAAAAATAACTTTTGAAAGTTTGCTTCAAAATGCGGGGGTGCTGCCACCTGAACCCAAGACCATGTAAGAACCCATATTTTACCAGTCTGCTAAAACATTAGTTCATTTATTCAATTTTAAACATTGCTCTGTAACAGATGGCAATTTTGTGAGGTTGGACTCTTTTAGGTGTCCTTTGTTGGCAAGTGATACAGGAACATGCATGGGCCTATAGACGCCCTTTATTGTTCTACACTGTTTCCTGACTTAGAATCCCAGCTCCAACATTTAAAAGCTTTCATCTATCTGCAGTTTGCTTAGCTTCTCTGGTTCTCTGTCTCCTCCATTCTTAAATTGAGGGTGATAATACAGCCTGCTTCTTCAGATATGTGAGGGCTGACAAACTTGGCCCACACTAACACTTAGAAGCATGCCCCATCTTGTCAGCCATTTCCAAGAAATTGATTCATGAGGCAACAATGCTAAGTGGTAACTTTGAGGGTAAGAAACAGTGAGTTTTTAGTCAGATCACAAAGGCAACTTTCTAGTAGTGAACTCTACTGGAACATAGTTTCCTGAACTCTACTGGAGTCCTAAGAAGTGAATTTCTCTCCCTTTGGCCCATTTGAGTTGGTATGTGTTCTTGTCATGACACAGGAAATATTTTGAATTGCAGTTTAAACATTTCAATTTTTATTCTTTCTAGCTCCGAAGTCCCCTCCTGATATGGACATTGATATTGAGCAGTGGGACAATAAGACTATAACGAGCGGGCTGAAAAACTACCTCAGGTGAGGAGGGGTTAGTACTGGGAATACTGGGAGTTCTGGCCATGCATGCTCTCCTCTTCCTTGGAAAGTAATCACATGATTACATGGAATTCATGCACGGGGGCCTCACTCCCCAAAGTTAAAGCCTTTACACAAGAGGAAGTAGTACCAGTGGCATTTACACATTCGGGAACTCATAGAGCTTTTGCCAACAGTAACTTAAAAAGCTGTGCATCCCTAGTTAGTGTTTTCATTTGCTTAAATATGTTAGGCTTTGTGTGTGTTTTTAAATATATTGAAATGAGGTTTTCTAAAGTTATAGCACCAATGTTTCCTTGTTTTCTTTTTGTTTGTTTGTTTTTGTTTTTGAGACAGGCTCTCTTCTATCCCTGTCTGTCCTTCAACTTATTATTCTCATGGCCTGAAAATGGCCATGAACTTGTGATCCACCTGCCTCTACTTCAACAGTGCTAGACTGCAGGTGTACACAACCATGCCTGGGTTACTAGGGAACCAGTCATTCAGGGTGTTGTACATGCTAGGCCAGCTTCTGCCATCACTGTAGCATTCCCTTTCACACAACTGTGGTAAGAGCTCTTAGGACTAGTGTCTGTCTGAGGTCTGTAGTTTAGCACTGTCAGGAGCCCCGTTCTAGGACTTTCTCATACTACCTAACCATCCAATTATTCTGTTAGTCATTGTCTTTGATTGGCTAAAAGCAATCACAGGGTTTTTAAAGAAGACCTGGAAATGGAGGGACACCAAGGTTCGTATAGTTCTAGCTGTCCTTTGATTGTCTGTTTCAGGTGCCTTGCAGAACCACTGATGACTTACAAACTGCACAAGGATTTCATCATTGCTGTCAGTAAGTACCCTTTCACCCGAAGCATAGAACCGATGCAGCTTTAGTGCCTGTTACTTACACGTGCACATTGAAATCTCCTCAGCATTTTTTCACATGCTGCTTAAAAATATTGCCAATATGGCATATTATAGCATTTGCTGTGGTTTCCAAGCCAATAGAAAGTACACAGTAAACTAAATATTTTGTCCTTTAATAACACAAACTATGACTACCATCACTATACCCCAAAACCCATTGTTATTGAAGTGACAGTCTTATGTGATTTGAAAAGACTGTAAAAAAAAATTTCTAATTTCTTATTTAAGTAACAAAAGCATGTTTTCTATGACAGGAAAATTCTTTTTGGCTTTTTGAAACAGGATTTCTCTGTGTACCCTAAGCTGTCCTGGAAGTCGCTCTGGAGACCAGGCTGGCCTCGAATTCAGAGCTCAGAGTTCCACCTGCCTCACAGTGTAGCAATCTAAGCTGGTAGCCATTTCCAGCCTCCCAAGTGCTAGGATTAAAGACATGCATCACTACCGCCACCATTTTATTAATGTTTATTTATGTGGGATAACTTCATGAGTTTATGTATATCAGGTATATGCCCTTGAAGTCCAGAGGGCATTGGATCCTTAGAAACTGGAGTCACAGGCAGTTATGAGTTTTCTGATATGGGTACTGGAAACTAAACCCAGGTCCTTTATAGGAGCAGGAAGTGTCCTTAACCACTGAACCACCTCTCCATCCCTATGACAGCAACTGTGGTTATCATAAGCATGATCACGAGTGTATGAAGGAAATTATGTCAGTGTTTACACTTACATACTATACTCCTAAGCCTGAAAAATAAAGATCAAACATTATGAACCAGTACAAAATCTTGTATAAATTCCCTTCCCATAAGTTACTTGTTATATTCTCAGATTCGTGTCATGTATTTATGTCACTGGGGGTCAAAGTGTTTAATTTAGTAGTCATGGTTGATTGGATTGGAAAATCAGGAGTTGGGAGCTTGAAGAGAATAAGAATGTAATCTAAGAAGTTAGTAATTCATACTTTACAGCTAATGGGACCAGACTGCCAGCTGGGCATATGATTGGTTATCACAATGTAAACTATAGCGACCTACACTAACACTGAGTTGGCCTTTCATTGTCAAGGTGTGACTGTGATTTAAAAGTACTCTTCATTCTTCACAGTCAAGAAAAACAAAAACACTGACAAACCCTCCAGACAGGTGCCTTCCTTTCCACCGGGCTTTAGGATGCTCCAGAAGTGCTGTCTGCCAAGGAGAGTCAGGGGGCACAGCTCACTTGGTTTGAAGGTCAGCAACCATGGCTGTCCATATGCTAGCTCATCACCTTTCTAACGTTTTTTCCGGATGCTCTCCGTTTGACATGGTCTTCATATGAACACATCTTTGCAAAGTGAGTAGGGCCCGAGGAATAGGACCTCATTTTTTTGATGAGCCAGTCAGGACCTGAAGTAGGTAAATGACTTCTCTAAGACACCAGTGTATGGTACCAGCCAGGACTATAAGCTGGGAGCTGTTGTCATTTATTTTGGTTTTAGACTCTTAATCCAGAGATTTTTACTTGGTGATATTTGAACAACTGTCTAAAATGTATAAAATTGAGCTACAACTGAGCTGCTACAAATTTCTGATGGGAAGTCTTCTTCACTTTCACCTTTGAAAAACCTTGAGCAACCTGATGTTTAAAACACTTTTAGGCCGATGAGTTCATCTTTGGTCTTAGGCAAGGGTTTGCTTAGTGTAAAACCTCACAGTGTAGCAATCTAAGCTGGTAGCCATTTCCAGCCTTGATCGGGGGGCCATTTTCCTCCTTCCAGATCTTAAAGGCTACTGTTACAGTTGCCCCTCCTCCTCACTCAGTGAGGGGTCTCTGTCCATTGCATTTTCAGTCTGTTCTCTTTGCCTATGCAGTCATATTTTCTTGCGTAACTTTGCTTACTCTGGCCTTGGTTCTCAATGTTCTTACCTTCATTTACTTAGCTGGTATGTTAGACTCTTGGCCTTCATAGACTTAGCTGGTATGTTAGAGTCTTGGCCTTCCTTTACTTAGCTGGTATGTTAGAGTCTTGGCCTTCATAGACTTAGCTGGTATGTTAGAGTCTTGGCCTTCATAGACTTAGCTGGTATGTTAGACTCTTGGCCTTCATAGACTTAGCTCTAGCCTGTTTCTGTGTAGGGATGTGAATTATATCAGCTAACAGACTAAGCAGTCTACACCAGAATCTATAATTCATATCCCCCACCACATACATGTATACACATGTATTATATTTATGAAGGTCTTATTGTCAAACTCAAGCAGGCAATGGCTTAGGCCAGAACAATATAGTTTAGTAATGAGGAACAAGGCACAAAACAATACAGGTTGGTTTTTATACTTCCTTACATTACAGCCATGGGCAAACTCATTCAGCATTTCTTAGCCTAAAAGATGTGTTAATAGCATCATGTGAAGCAACCGCTTTAAGGCATGAATGGCAGGATTGAATGTGATGTTCACATGACTAATGTTTATGTCACAGGTTTGAACATAATTACATCTGTAACCCTTTTTACATAACAGAGTCAGATGACCAAAACTACAGGGTGGAGGCTGTCCATGCACTGGTGCACAAATTGCCGGAGAAAAACAGAGAGATGCTGGACATCTTGATTAAACACCTGCTCAAGTAATTCTGTGACTCACAGTGTTCCTGTAATGACTTGCTAGTCTTGCTAAGATGAACTTGTTCATGTCTTTTTTAAAGTAAATGATGCTGTTATGTGATTGCTGTTGTAATTGGACTCCCTTGAGGGAGCTTTAGAAAATGGTATGCAGTTTGTTTTTAAGATATGTATTTGTCTATGTATCAATCTGCATGTCTCCAATATGCAGATGATTGTGTCTCCTGTAGCCATTAAACTAGTGATAAAACATTTCATGTCAACTTAAAAATGTATGAAGGAATGTATGTTATTTTATAGTATTCCCAGTTCTTTTAAGTGTGTTAGAATAGTGAGTTTGTAGACCAGTGCTAGGTATGACTAAGGTCAACAAGTTCTCTCAGGTCATAAAGATGATGCAGATTATTCCTTGGGGCCCACAGTTTTTCTTGAAGATTTTATTTCACTTAGATTAGCAGATAAGTAAGTAGGCAGGTAGGTAACTGGGATTATGGGTAAGTAGATGATAGATAGATAGTTAGGTAGATAGATAGATAGATGTAGATAGGTAATAAATAGATGATACATAGATGATAGACACATAGGTAAATAGACGTAGATAGATGATCGATGATGATGGATGGATGGATAGATGAATGGACAGATAGATACATGATAAGTATATAGATAAATAGATAGATGATTGACAGATGACTTTTTATTTGTATGATTTGATGACTCACTGTAGTGATTTACTTTGATTTTGCTTTGATTAGAACTGGTGATGTAACTCAGTGGGAGAGCATGAACCTCACATTTGCTTTCTGCGCCCCCTCAGTATCTGAGATGCTGGGTTTCTATCACCAGGCCTAGATTCTTCTGAACTTAATCCCCAGAATTTTCAAAAATGGTGAAAGAAGCTAATTAAGAACTAGTCCTAAGAAATTTCTTTGAATCAAAATATAGTGTTAACTCACCTACTCTCAATTGTCTGTTCTACTAGAAGTACAATACAGAAGTACCAAACAGTTGAGAGTTTCTCTAGGAAAATTGCATCTAATTCAGGAAAAAAAAAAAACACAACCAAAAATTAAAACCCCTAAGACATCTTTCCTTCAGTAATTTGATCTTTTTAGTTATTAGCTTTTGTCTAGTGTTATTATTCTGTGATTTTTCTATAAATCAATAAAAATATTTATTTATATTAATATGGGAGATGGTGTGGGCATGCACAATGCACCTGTGAAGTCAAAGGAGACCTTTCAGGAATCCCCTCTTTCCATCCATCTTGGGGATGAGGAATCAAACTCAGGTCATCAAGTTTGCATATCAGAAACTTCTTACCCTCTGATTCATTTTGCCAGACCCACCATTAAATCTTCAATTGACATAGAACATTGTGCCATGTGAAAATTCAATGAGTGTTTGTACATAATTTATAAATATTCTAATATTATTTCTATTTTCTTAAACATTTGTCATTTTCCTAGGGAGTCAGGGGAGAAGAGGGGATGGGAAGCTCCATAAGAGATGCCAAACTTAGGCTAGTGGGAATGTCTAGTTCTACTACACGGCAGTGTGACCTCTCCCATAAAGCAATTAATTACTAATCTTGTAAACACCTTTCTTCCCTTTTGTTCTATTTCCTACTCACACCCATTGGGAATGGGCAGTACTGATCGGGGAAACTGCCCTCTAGTGGCATATATAGCTTAATTTTTTAATACACCAATACTGATAGAGAAAGAACATTTCATACCTATTGAAACTTTACATTAAGGGTTCATGTTCTTTATTTTCAGAGTATCTCTACATAGCCAACAAAATCTCATGACCATCTCGAATCTTGGCGTCATATTTGGTCCAACGCTGATGAGAGCACAGGAGGAAACTGTGGCTGCTATGATGAACATCAAGTTTCAGAACATAGTGGTGGAGATCCTGATCGAGCACTATGAGAAGGTAGCAGAGACCCTTCCTCGCATTGCTAACTGGATGTTAAGGACACTGTATTTTCTGTGAACTTTCCTTTGTGATCTCAGATGTAAAACGTCCATCTTGTCAGTTCCTTGTCAGTTCCTGTTGCTGTAAAATTATAAAAAAATATAGTGCTGTCTTTTAAGCCATACTGGGATCTGGTTGATATCTTCATTTCAGTCAGCAAAATGTCTCACCTGCTTTGTTCCATCCCATATCACACTGCCGATGGCCTCTCTCTGAGCCTGGCAACAATCTCTCTACCCATCCAGTTCCCAAGGCAGGTTGCCACTATACACACGTCTCCAGCCACCACACACTCCCTTGAACTTAAATTGCCACATGAAAGAACACACAACACAATAGCCTCTGATCCAATTAGTAATACATAATTTGCTCATCTAGACACACAAAGCCCTGTACACATCCATTCCTTCCTGTAAGGTGCAGAGAGGAATCTTAACATCCGCCTCCATGTTCTCCCAGCCGCTTGCTTCTTTCTCCTCCGGTTCCAGTCTTCTCCTCTTCCCTCAAACTTTTCTCCCGCCCATCCTTCCTTCTCATCCAATGACAGGCCTCGTTCTATCTTGTACCTGCCTTCACCTGTATGACATCATCCTACATTTTACCCTTTTTGTCTAGTTAAAATAAAAAGAAAACTTTTCTCTCAAATATAAGCTGAGCACAACTATTATCATTTTCAAATTAAAAGCATAAAATATACCTAACACCCAATCCAACATTTTATCAGTTAAACAGAAGATTTAGTTATCCATTCCAGCTTCAGAAAGGCTTAATATCTATGTTATATTCTGGATAGCTTGTATACTATCTGATAACTATCTAATAAAATATGTATTTTCAGAGTTAAACAGCCTGATAGGCTATGAGTCTACAATCAGTCTTCAACCCTGTCAGAAATCTGAGAATGACCAAATATCTATACACATGGCTTCCAGAACTGAGAATATCCACTAGTACAGTCCTCTGTTAACAACATGTGAGCACAAGTCTTCAGCCTTCTGGCCTAGAATCAAGTGACAGACTCTTGAGATGAAGAAATTTGAAGGGCTGATTACCCTATTTCTGACGGCTAGCCCCACCTCCTTACAGCCAGAACCCTCAGCATCTCAGAGCACTTCAAGGAGCTCCTCCACCAGAAGGCACACAGAACCAAGCTTGTCCCAGGTTATACTTTGCTGAGATGAAACAGCAGTGCCTTACGAAAAGGCAGAGGTTCTTGACGTAGACATTCGCTCATGCGATAGGCTCCCTAAAGATGTCAGATCTCACTTTCACCATAAGCTATGGAGAACAGCAAAGACGAAAACCCAGAGGTGTTATTCATTAGATACAAAGGAAAACAAGAGTTTTGAATCAGGCTTCTCCTGCACCGTTAGGATGCCTTTTATAGCCAATAGAGTTTCTACGGTGTGGATGCACAGGGCAGTTTCACTCTTTCTTGACAACCGTCCATTTTTCTCCTCTGTAGATTTTTCATACTGCCCCAGACCCAAACATTCCTCTTCCTCAGCCTCAGTCTCGATCTGGATCCCGAAGGACGCGTGCCATCTGCCTGTCCACAGGTTCTAGGAAGCCCAGAGGGAGGTACACACCGTGCCTGGCAGAGCCTGATAGTAAGTATGCCTATTGTGGGAAGTGGCTCCCCTCATTGTTCTGATTATCCTGACTTCACTGACTATAAATAGATGCCCTTGTGGGTACTTTTTTCCCTAGCACCCCTCTTTTAGTGCTGAGACAGTCCCTGTCAGCATCATGGTAAGGTTCCTTGGGCAAGCAAATTCATTATTGCTACAAAGGGAAAAAGTAGTTTGTTCACTGCTCTCTTTTCTGTGGCTGTGATTAAGGACACTGGGTGCTACTTGTGGCAGGTTTTGTCCTGTTGTCAGAGTAGCAGATGAGAAGCTAGCGGATGTTGGACTGAAAAGACACTTTTCCAGCTTTCTTTCACATTATGTTCTTAAAGAATCCGCTCTTGGATGTCAGACTGTCCCAGAGAGCATTAGGAAATAAAGCAAACCAACAGCACACGGAAATCACAGACTTCTTATTCTGAACCAAGCCTCCAGGCAGGGTGGCCATTGCTTGACCCGATGACAAACGTTAAACTATGGTGATTCTCATTTTTGATGTCCTTTCCACCAGGCCCCCAGTGTTCCCCTGTGGTCCATATTTAATAGAAAATTGTCTAGTAAACTTTGATTTAGGTGTATTTGCAAGATTTAGTGTAATTTCTATGACTTTTGATACTTTTAGGAACATTCAAAAATAAACCTAGTTAAATGGCAGACTAGACAAACATTCTACCCTTGAGTCACGCCCTAGTCCAACAGCCAGTCTCTTGTGTTATTATATTCATAGTAGGAAAATGAAAAAAAAAAATCTTTCCTTCTAAAGCTGGGAGCAGCTCGCAATTTGCTGGTGAAATTCAGTGGCACCTTTGAATGACAGAGACCTGGTACCTTGTAAATCAGAGCCATCTTTGATCAGCAAAATAAAAGAAGGCAAAAATAGGCCTTCTAATAGAAATGAGCCTTTTCCATTGATTCTTTTTAAAAATATACAATATGATGGAGGGAGCCTATTTCTCTTACTTCTGAGTCTTCTGTCACAGGCAATTTTTGTTCAACTTCCAGTGAGTTCAAAACTGTTTCAAAGATCCACATTCGTTCATAGAGGCAGTTAGTTCATAGATATGCATAAAAAAATCATCCTGGAGGATGCATGGTCTGTCACATTTACCACCATCAGAGGCAGACGTTAAAGCCTTTCTTTAGTCCTGAGGAATAATCTACCACACCAGGTAAAGGCTCACCATGCCTGTGGGGTCGGATGGTCATGAAAGGCGCGATGAACATATTGCACAAGGTAGTAGGTGCTGTGTTAATGACCATAGCCACTGACCCTTTTTTCTCCTCCTCAGGTGACTCCTACAGCAGCAGCCCAGACAGCACACCCATGGGCAGCATAGAGTCACTCTCCTCCCACTCCTCTGAACAAAACAGCACCACAAAGTCTACTTCCTGCCAGCCCAGGGAGAAGTCAGGTGGGATTCCCTGGATCGCAGCCCCATCATCTTCCAATGGACAGAAAAGTCTGGGTCTCTGGACAACTAGTCCAGAATCAAGTTCTCGAGAAGATGCAACCAAAACAGACGTGGAGTCAGATTGCCAGAGTGTGGCCTCGGTCACCAGCCCGGGGGACGTCTCTCCCCCCATAGACCTAGTCAAGAAAGGGCCCTATGGGCTCTCAGGACTGAAAAGATCCTCTGCTTCCTCCTCTCTCAGATCCATCTCTGCAGCAGAAGGTGAGGAAGCCAGGAGCCCATGCTGGAAGGCAGAGTCCGCGTTGCTGGCTAGTCCGTTCAGGGTGACTAATCAGGGACAAGGTTAATGGGGAAACCACCCGAGCTTTCTTGCTTTGTTCTTGAGCTTGGGTTTTCAAACTTCTCAGCACTGTGACATTTTCCCCCCTGAATCTTTCCATCTTTGTGGATTGGTTGATGTCTTGTAATTGCTATAGATTTTGATCTCCCTAAGTGATGGACCGCTGTACCCAAAGAACATTCTGTACCTTCTTGTTTCTTGGAGGAAAATGCTGCCTTTTGTGATGTGCTGTGCGGTGTTTTTGCTATTATTTTGGCTAATAGCACCGTGCCTGTTTTCTTATGCTTTCTTTGTAGGAAACAAGAGCTACAGTGGATCCATTCAAAGCTTAACTTCTATAGGCTCCAAAGAGTCACCCAAAGCCACACCAAACCCAGAGCTGCCTCCAAAAATGTGCCGGAGATTAAGGCTAGACACCGCCTCCAGCAATGGCTACCAGCGACCTGGCTCAGTGTGAGTTAGAATGAGTTTGTATTCACTGTGCCTTCTAATGGTGCAGAGGGGTTGAGCCTGTACTAAAAGAATCTGGGAGTTCTGTAGTTGAATGGCTCATCTATAAAGCCTGTATCGTTAACTTCTGTAAGACTCTGTTCACTTCAATAAGTAATGTAAAAGTTACTGTAGGGTTAAGGTATCACTAATCTCATGGGTTATTGCTTCAAAAGCTAGTCTACATTCAGAGTCATGACTTAATGTAGGAATATATACATATATATATTCCCACACGTGAGGGTTTTCTACCTCCACAAGGTTAGAGACAACTAGGGTCATGAAGGCAATAGGATGAGGGCACTTCTCATCAACACAGTCCCCAGAAAGTAAAGCTTGTAGAACATAGCACATAAATGGGAGCAAAAAAGGGTGAGGAGGGATGAATGGCAACCTGAAGAAAGAATTTATTAACATCCAACCAGGAAGCTCTTCTTCCTCTGCTTCCATGTTCTTGGCAGTTGCTGAGCATTTCCGGTGTCTGTGAGTCCTTACCAGATGTCTTCCCATGTGTGGTCTCCTCTGAAGGTCTACAGTCTCATTGCCATCAAGAGTGGCAGTATGAGCGAAGGCCTCGTCAGAGACCAGAACAGATGTCTAAATGTTTAAGTGCCCTGGGTTCTCTGACCATCAGGTTCCCTACACAGTACTCATATGTCCTAGAAGGGCTGAAGGTTTAGTAAAGCATTTTACTGGCCGAGCTCATCTCCATAGGAATGGGCTCATAAATTGTTCTGCACATAATTGATTTTCTGTGTCTTTAGCTACAGAATGTGTCCAACCTCCCCTGCCCATCTCCATAAGTCCAGCTAGATGAATCTGTTTGCAAGTCTGTTTGCTTGGTGTTCATTTAAAGCTCTTAAAAGAAATTAAAATTTAGGTGGTTAGTCAGTGGAGATAAGAGAATATATACTTTATCTTTTAGAAGACAGAAAACCTTCTGGGATTTTGGGGGTTGTCTTCTGAGTAAGATGAGGAGTGGTCCTCAGAATTATCTGTTACAGTTCTATGAGGAATACTAATTAAAGGTTGGGACTAGTGAGATGGTTCAGTGGATAAAGGGTCTTGCCAGCAAACCGTAGGACTTGAATTCCATTCCAAGGCATGCATGGTGGAAGGAACTAGCTCCTAAAAGTTGTCCTGTGACCTCTCCGTGCATGCAAAAAGTTATTTAAATAATAATAATAATTTAATGACTTAATTAGAAGGATTAAAAAGGTTATTTAAAGACAAATTTAAAGCCTCATTTATGGAGTTTTAATTTTTGTGTGTGAATTTATCAAGGATGCTTTAACTGCACTTGCTCTGCTTGTTCTGTAGCCAGTTCTGTAGCCGGAACTCCACCTTGCCCTCCCCACTCTCCAACACGCACTCCGTGGCTAAGCGAGATGCAAGCCAGCACGTTCGTTTACTGAACGTATTTTCAGAGGTTTTCCTTTATCCTTCTGCTTTATAGCAAATGTCCACCTTACAAACACAGGAAAAAATGCCCCTCTGCAGTCAGAGTAACAGCTCCTCCTGTCATGTCAACTGTGACTCTTTTTTGTGGAAGCACAGAGCCAACAACATGCTTCCTGCTGGGAGCCTAGTGGGAGGGAATGTTCTCTCTGCTGCAACCTTTGTTTTCAGTGATAAAAAGGACGAGGACCGTGAGAGCCCAGGGAGCAAACTGTAGGTCCATTGCAGTCTCAGGCTCTGTGAGCCACAGACTGAGCTCTTTCACATCAAAGCAGGAAGCAGTTCTACTGTGCTTCCGCCTTGGATGGCAGTTTCTGTTTTTCTTTTGTTTCCACAGTAGTCCTGAGTATCCCACTGAACAAAATGTCTTGTTTTTCTGATTGACTTCATTTAAAACTATGAAAATATTGTAATTCTCGAAATATTACTCAATACATTTAAAATTGTTTTTCAGAGTGGCAGCAAAGGCTCAATTATTTGAAAATGCTGGGTCGCTCAAGCCAGTTTCTTCTGGACGGTATGTTCTCAAAAGCATTAACACATTAACTAAATAAAATAGTGGCGGGGGCACTGCATTTTGCTGATACAACACAATTTGTGATGACAGGCAAGACCTCAGTTTTTCAGATAATGAAATACTAAGCCCTTACCAGGAAGAGTATGTCAGCAAACAGCATTGTATCAGGTTGTCACCATGATACCTTTCTGATGAAATGCTTGGGAAAGACTTCTACCTGGACTGTAACCCAGTTGGTGGAGTGCTTGCCTGGCACATGAAGCCCTGGTTTGATCCATAGTCCACCATAAACTCTGTGGAAGTGCACACCTAGAGTCCTAGCTCACAGGAGGCCAAGTTGAAGATCATCCTAGGCCATATGACAAGTTTCAGGCCAGCCTGGGATACATGAGGCCCTGCACTCTCATCCAAAAGAAGGATTGCAAACAAATTTTCTAAGATTGGAAGTGGCTGTAACTTGTCTCTTAGTACATGTATAGTGAAATTTTGGGGATCAATGTCAAAAATATACGCTTGACTTTTAAAAGGTATTGGTGCTCTGAAAGAATCTTCCAGAAAATAATGCATAATACATCACGTACTGCAGAGCTAACTAGCCAAGGAGTCTGTTTTTCTAGCTCCATTTCCAGTCTTGTGGGTCTGCTCCTTGCTGCTTCTGTCTCAAGTTCCAGTTTCCTCTGTCTTTCCAAACTCCTCTAATCTGCAGAGGACTTCGGTTTTAATTTGAATAATGGAATTGCATGAAACTGGCCAGTTCACCAAAATGTTCTCTTTAGAAGAGGTACTCCATAGAAGCATAAAAATGAGCTTGCTTGTCAAACGAACCTGCCTCCCCTCCTCATTCTTTCAGATGTCCTGGAGCATTTCTGAGTTTCCACAACTGGGTAGTTGCTATACATGTATGTGTATGTGTATGTATGTGATTTATATGTCTGTCTTCTGGTAGCTTCTCAACCAAAGGTTCTTGGTGTTAATTTTTGATTATACTCATGCTGATGATTGCTGTTTGTCAATTTTACAAGTGTGTGAACTTCCCAGCAAGCCTCCGTTCAGTACACACAATCCTATGATGTTATCCTCACTGCTAGGGTCAAAGCTCAGGCTCATGCAAGTCATTCCACAGAGCATTAATAAAATGAGCCAGGCCTGCCCACCTGCCCTCGGTAGGCTAATTAGAGACAGGAAATGGAGAAAAGCAGACAGATGAGAGTTACTGAATATGAATACATTCAAGAGAGGAACAAAAAAGAGGCCTGGTAACATCCTCCAAGTCCCTTTTTGGGGTGCAACAAAAGATCTGTGTTTAAAGAGCGGGCAAGAGACATGTATAAACAAAGCAGTCCTAGTCAAGGAGTGGGCTGGCCCCATCATCTCTCTCTTTCAGGGTGTTCTACTAAGGTGTCAAAACTATGTAAATTCTCTCCCAGGAGAAGAGCCCCTCTGGGGATACCAGGCTTCCCTTTTTTCCATTGTCCAGTATGAGTTGCCTGGAGGAATTCCAATTCCTTGGAACCCCATTGTTTCAATAGTCTGACAACAAAAGGGAACACAAGTATTCCCCTTAGGGTACTTTCTGCCTGGAAGGTTATAGGCACATGCTAGTTATTAGGGATGACAATGACCGTCTTGGCCAAAGTCTGAAATACAGTTTGCATGTTGGTTTTGGGTTTGTCTGTTTTGAAATCCTGAGTGGAATCACACTGCTATTTCAGTAGGATAATTGCTGCACTGCATGAACCCACGCCACAGCACTCACAAATACCAGACTAAGTATCACATCACCGGCTTCCTTCCTGAGAAGGCACAGGGTCCGGAGCCGCCATGCCATGCCACAACAAACCTCATTTGCATTTCTTTGATACTGTTGTTGCTTTCTGGCCTCTGCGTAGAGACTTAACCTTGTTCTTCTGACTGTCTGGCCTGCAGAGGTTCTCAACCAGTGGGTTGCAACCCCTTTCACATATCAGATAGTCTGCATATCCGATATTCACATTATGATTCATAAAAGTAGCAAAATTGCAGTGATGAAGTAGCAACAAAATAATTTTATGGCTGGGGGTCAACACAGTGTTAGAAACATCACTAGGAAGGTTAAGAACCAATAATGGAATCTTTTTTTTTTTTTTTTTTTTATTAACTTGAGTATTTCTTATGTACATTTCGAGTGTTATTCTTTCCCGGTTTCCGGGCAAACATCCCTTCCCTCCCCCCTTCCTTATGGTGTTCCTCCCACCCTCCCCATTGCCGCCCCCCCCGACAGTCTAGTTCACTGGGGTTCAGTCTTAGCAGGACCCAGGGCTTCCTTCCACTGGTGCTCTTACTAGGATATTCCCAATAATGGAATCTTAAGGTTGCTTTGATTTGCATTTCCCTGATGACTAAGGATATTGAACATTACTTTAGGTTCTTTCGTGGCCATTTGATATTCATTAGTTGAGAATTCTTTGTTTAGCTCTCTGTACCTTTTTAATAGGGTTATGTGATACTCTGGAGTCTTTCTTGATTTCTTTGTATATATTGGATATTATCCCTCAATCAGATGTAGGATTAGTAAAGACCTTTTCCCAATCTATTGGTTGCCTTATTGTCCTAATGACAGTGTCCTTTGCCATTCAGAAGCTTTGCAGTTTTATAAGATCCCATTTGTCAATTCCTGGTTTTAGAGCATAAGCCATTCAGGAAAATTCCCCCAGTGCCTATGTGTTCGAGGTTCTTCCCCACTTTTTTTGTATTAGTTTGAGTGTATCTGGTTTTATGTTGAGGTCCTTGATCCACTTGGACTTAAGGTTTTGTACAGTGGGGATAAGAATGGGTCAATTTGCATTCTTCTACATGTTGATCTCCAGTTGAACCAGCAGCATATGTTGAAAATACTGTCTTTTTTCCCCACTGGATAGTTTTAGCTCCTTTGTCAAAGATCAAGTGACCATAGGTGTGTGGGTTTATTTCTGGGTCTATACCACTGATCTACCTGCCTATCTCTGTACCAATACCATACAGTTTTTTTTTTTAAATCACTATTGCTCTGTAATACAACTTGGAGTCAGGGACGGTGATTCCCCCAGAAGTTCTTTTATTGTTGAAAATAGGTTTTGCTATCCTGCTTTTCCTGTTATTCCAAATGAATTTGAAAATTGCTCTTTCTAACTGTATGAAGAATTGAGTGGGAAATTTGATGGGATTGCATTGAATCTGTAGATTGCTTTCAGCAAGATGACCATTTTTACTATATTAAACCTGCCAATCCATGAGCATGGGAGGTCTTTCCATCTTCTGAGATCTTCAATTTTCTTTTTCAGAGACTAGAAGTTTTTGTCATACAGATCCTTCACTTGCTTGGTTAGACTCACACCAAGTTATTTTATGTTATTTGGGAATATTATGAAGGGTGTCATTTCCCTAATTTCTTTCTTAGCCTGTTTATCCTTTGAGTAGAGGAAGGCTACTGATTTGTTTGAGCTAATTTTATATCCAGCCACTTTGCTGAAGTTGTTTATCAGGTTAAGTAGTTCTCTAGTGGAATTTTTGAGGTGACTTAAGTATACTATCATGTCATCTGCAAATAGTGATATATTTGACTTCTTCCTTTCCAATATGTATCCCTTTGACCTCCTTTTGTTGTCTGATTGCTCTGGCTAGGACTTCGAGTATTATATTGAATAGGTAGGGAGAGAGTGGTCAGCCTTGTCTAGTCATGTCCCTCATAGAGGTAGGGGTTGGTCATATGGGATTGGGATTTTCCAGAGGGGAAACCCAGGAAAGGGGATGATATTTGAAATGTAAGTAAGGAAAATATCCAATAAAAGAAAAGAAAAAAAATCAAAATCAAAAACAAAAACAATAATGGAATTGTTCCACTAGATGGAGCCTTTCTATTATAAAGTGCTAAGTAGTCTTGTTAAGTAAACACTGAACAGCAAGCCTCTCTCTCTTTCCATAAAAAGATTGGTTCTGAGAACTTTCCTCCAATGCACAAAATCCACGGCTGTTTGGCCTCTCATAGGCAGTGTATGGCATTTGCCTTGATATAGCCATCACTAGAATATTTTAGATACCTACTGTATACATGCTTTGTATATAGATATTATATCCATGTTGATTAGGAAATGCTTACAAGAAAAAGATCTGTATGTGTTCAAGACAGATGCATATTTTTCCTGAATACTTACGTGTGGTTGGTTGAATGTGTGTTTTGGGAGGAGCCTACAGATATGAAAGTTGGCCAGAACTATAGTTACAAAGATAACCCATGAGTATTAGCAAAGTAAGCTGTTAGTGAAGTCAGAGGGCTGTCCTAAGATAAAGACCACTTATATGTTTAGTAAACAGGCTGTGCATTTGTAATAATTTTCTGTACAGTCTAAAGCTGAAATCAGCTTTGAATAGGCTTCACCAGAGATGTCTAGGTTCTCTTCATCAACACTGTGAACCACACTTCACTCTCAGGGTCAAGTGGACCTTCACTCAAACTTTTGAGCCATCATATGTAGTGCCTCATAGTTATGTCCTCTGCTTGCTCTCTAGATAATAGGAGAGCAGGTAACAGAAAAGGAAGCTCAGAGTTTGTAGGGTGCCAGGGAAGCCATCAAGTCAATAAAGACAGAAATGACCATGTCTTGGTCTCCTTGTAAAAGACATGGTGGGTGGAGTCAGGGGTGTGGCAGGTCTTTCGGGATGTAATTGAATGTGGCAGAGGAAAGGGGACTTGTCTCTTAACTTCCTCCCTGGCCAGCATTGGTTGATGGAGCTCTAGTGTTGTCTGTGGTGTTTGTAAATCAGATTTCATATGAAAGTCCCAGATTCTGGCTGCTCTTAAAACAGAGGCTCTGGCTGCCCAGAGTTTGGTGCTGGCTGTGTAGGGGTTTGTCGTTGTTCCTTTTAAGAGTGATATAAATACCTTTCTGGGTTGCAAAGCATCCAATGGCGTCCATCATCACCCAGACAATGAGGTTCATCAACAACCTCCACTCTTATTCTTCAAATATCACAATTACTCAACGTATTTACCATATCTTTTAGGTATAAGATAACTTGAAAATTAAAGTGGAATAAAAAACAAAACCACAACAAAAGCAAATAACAAAACAACGACAAAGCAGCATTCTCAGGAGCTTTCTAACAAATCACAGCATATATTTGTTGTCATTGTTCTTTAAGACTAAGTCTTTCTTTGTAGCTCTGGCTTTTGAAGAACTTGCTCTGTAGACCAGGCTAGCCTCAACCTCATGGAGATCTGCCTGCCTAGGCTCCCGGGTGCTGGGAATAAAGGTGTGCACCGCCACTGCCCAGCCAGATCACAGTATATTTAAAACCAGCTTATGCTATTGGCTGCCAGTTCTTTTGCCTCCTTAGGATATGCTGTGTAGAAACAGAAGCAGAATTTCCAATGTGTCAGTGATATACAGGGTGTGATCTGCTCACAATAGAGTCACACAGTTTGTGAAGAATGCATTGATGTGGACCCATCAGTACTCATCTTTAGGTTACAGTCTAAGTATTATTAACATTACTTAAGAGTAGTTTTATCAACTTGATATGTCAGGTTGCATATCAAGGATGCCCTCCTCTTTTCTGAGGAGACAGAGGGACTGGGGGGATCAAGTGAAAAGGAGGGAGGGTGAGAAGGAAGGGAGGGCAAGGACATAAGGACATAAGTTAGTTAATTAGTTTTAAAAAGTAGTTGTAGCTACATTTGAATTTAATGTTGTTTTTATGAACTTCCTTGATCTTCCAGCCAAGCCAAAGCCATGTACTCCTGCAAAGCAGAGCACAGCCACGAGCTGTCCTTTCCCCAGGGGGCGATCTTTTCCAATGGTGAGTATCTCTGTCAATTACTGCCCTGACTCTAGGAGAGCATAAGGGAACCGTAGCACAGTTAGAGAGGGTTCAGAGTCCATCCCACACCCCGGTTCTCAGATCTTTCTCAGGGAACACATCTTTCTAGATCCCAGCCTCCATCATAGGAACCTTTCCTCACAAGACATGGTAATACACTCCTGAATCTGGCAAGAGGACCACTAGCTTGAGGACAGCCAGACATACATAATGAGTCTGTCAGGGCTAGCCTGGAAAGTATATTATATTTACAAAAACATATAGAACGGGCTATTTTAGACAAATATAGTTTATCTAATTGATTGTGGGAGTACAGAGAGCCTTCCAACTATGTAAGGGCAGTAATAACATGAGTACATAGATCCTTAGCTGACTGTTTAGTTTGCAGTAATTATTTGAAGCTGCATTATTATTTGGAGTAACATTTATTTGCTTCTTTTTTGACCAGTACATCCATCAGTGGAGCCGGGGTGGCTAAAGGCGACTTATGAAGGCAGAACAGGACTAGTCCCTGAAAACTACGTTGTCTTCCTCTAATAGTATTAGTGGATGGCAGTATCTTCATGGTATCCATGGTAACACATAATCAGTGCTATAATTTTATCTGACACAGATATGGGGGACCAGCCACTAAAAGAAACATCTATGTGTCTCAAGTTTTTCACCAGCAGACTATGTAGCTCCTACTTGATGGAAAGAGAAACACAAATATTTGCATCATAGCTATTCTTTTTGCTGTTTTCTTACTTTTAAGATATGCTTCTCTCTCTCTGTCTCTTCCTCTCTCTCTCTCTCTCTCTCTCTCTCTCTCTCTCTCTCTCTCTCCCTCTCTCCCTCTCTCCTCTCCCTCTCTCAGATAAGAAGTGATTTGTGACAGAGTCTGCTTGCTAGCAGTTGCAGAATCCTAGATACCAAACCCAATCCTGCATACCCCAAATTTGGAAGTCAGAAATCTGCTCTGCCCATGTTAAAATCTGTTCCTTATTGCCTGATAGTCTCTGGGGAACCTTGAAATCATTACTTTAAAATTGTAATTTAAATTGTTCATTTATTATTTTTGTTTTTTTAATATACTGTTTTTATATGTGATTGTTTTGCTGGTCCTAAACATTTCAAGAAAATCAGTCCTTATTTTATCATAACTATATTTTATTTGTTTTCTAAGATGATAGTATTTGAAAGCAATAATGTATATGAAGTCTGTAAAGTAAGCCGAGTGTAAGTCAAACACTGATTCCACCATAAGCAGTCCATCCAGAACAGTAGATGGTTTCTCTGGTTCCAGGCACAAGTCGGAGAAACACGTCTGTAAAGCCTGTAGGGTATATTTTTGTTGCAGGCTAGATGTGACTTGTGAAGCCCAGATGAGCCATCCTTCCTTTAGACGTCATGTAAACTGATCTTGGGACTTTTATAAAATTTTCCATTAAAACACACGTGTTAATAAATCACATGTGCACATCTTTTGCTTCCTGTCAGTATGGTGACATTGCAATGGCCATTGTGGGCCAATGTAAAGGTGTGGTATAGCATGCAGCCAGCCCACTGGAAATGCTAAGGCCTCTGGTTTTAAAGATGGGGAAGTTTTGGCCTCAGATGCTGTTGTACAAACGATAAAGACATTGTTTGCAACTCTTAATTGAGAAACTGTGCCTTCTAAACCTTTTTTTACTGGAAACAGGAAATGAACACCTACTCGATTCTTAGACCACAAAGTGTGCTTTCTTAAAAAAAGATTTATTTATTTATATGAATGTTTTGTCCACATGTGTGTATGTGTACTACATGTATGCCTTTTACCCATGAAGGTCAAAAAAGAGAGGCTAATAGCCTTGAATTAGAATTACTGAGGGAACTGAGTTACTAATGGTCCTAACTGCTGAGCCATAACTCCAGCCCCCGACCACAGAGTTTGAGAGCAAGCCATCATTGTTAACAGGAATGGAATTTACAAGGTTTTCTAGGATGGCATTCAGCCATAGCCTTTCCTATGAATTCCACTGAATTATAGACCTCATACAGCAGAGAGGTATTTACTCTTCCATATGAGGTTACAAACTAAGGGTTGTATATCAGCCACTCCTTCTATCATAACCTATTTCAATAATTCCAATGAGTATATACAATGACAAAAAGCACTTCTTCTCCACAGTCTGAAAGGTTGTCTGCCCAGAGCATGCGCCCGTGTGGCCTTGCTATCTAACTGACTTCTTCAACCTTTTCTCTACTTCATAGACACGCAGGTGTCTAAAGAGGTACGAAGCTATTGTTGCGTGGTATAGGCTATAGTCTTGTTTTATTCTGCATTACATCAGCATTTCTAGAGAAAATAAGCAGAGTATTCACACAGCGCTATGCCTCAGTGCATTTATGCTTTTAAATAAGTTAAGATATGGATTAGAATTAACAAGTAGAGAGTAACAGTTGACAGACAGATGTATCCAAAAATAACACCAGTGAACTGAAGGCCGTGAGTGCAAAGCATCTCACAAAGATTTGACCTGAGAGGAAATCAATGAAATCTTGGCTCTTTCTCTTTCTTTCCTCTGGATTCTAGTCTCTGTACACTGCAGTGAGGTATTGTTAAACCCTTTGGTCAAGGTGGGTATCTGGTGGCTTTTAGTATACAAATGGCATTGCTGCCTCTGGTCACCGTTTTCTGGGACTGAAGGTAGCCTTTGTAATGCACCAGTTGCCTCTCTGCAGGGCTTTCTGTTGAAGCCCTTTGTCATCAACCCCTTGCAACCTGTTAGATCAGCATCCCTGCAGGGAAGCTGGTTTGCTCTCCAAGACCAACTTGGCAGTAAGTATCCAATATCTTTCTCCACTGCTGCTGCACAGAGAAATCCCAACTTTTCATTTTATTTTAATGTAGACCCTAACATTCCTGCCTCCCAATTGTGAGCTTTGTAGGACTAGGTTATGAAACACAGCTCTCCTTTCTGCTGGTGAGATCTACTCTGTCAGTATGTGTTTGAGGCTCCTTCCCTGAAACAAGACACAAACATGCTGGTTCATGTTGCACTTGCGCTTTTAGAGTTCTTTCTTTGTGTTGATTGCATATGTGAGGAAACCATGAGGATATATGGGAGAAAGGTTAAGGGCGCTTTCCCCTGAAGTAAGTATCCTGCAGATGAGGCATGCAAGAGCACTGCAGAGATGAAGATGTGTGCTCTGGAGTGCCCGGAAGGAAGGTGTGCAGGGCAGGAGAACATTGCTGGTGATGGAAAGAGTCCTGCTCCAAACTGTGAGACTATCGACGTCATGAAGAACCTGACCTGCTCAGGGACAGTGAGATGTGTTAGAACTGTCATACCCACACTCTGAATGCTACAGTATGCACCCAAATAAAGGCCTATAGTGTGATGGATGTGAGGAAAGCATTGGGGACTGATGTAATTCTCTTGGGTGTTCTGTACGAGTATCCTTGGGTTTGAAACACTGGTATATTCGACTCTTGGCCTGTGCTGCCATTCTACTCCATTTGGTTCATACAAGTTAGTCATTCAACTGAACGATTTTCCTAATGTATTGTTTCTGAAAAGTAAAAGAATCTTTCAATCTCTTCAGTGTCTGTGCAGTGTGAAGAAGCATTGTCTCTTGCTTACTGGTATGGTTTATTGTGTTACAGGCAGGACTGAAATATTCACCAATAGCCCTTTTGCTGTCAGACTTTGTCAGGGATAGTGGGTGAAAGAGAGAACAAGTATTACTTTATATTTCTGCTAATCCCCAACTACTGAGATCCCAAGTAGTGACAATAAAAATACATAAGACTTCCTCCATTTTCTCCTCAGTAGTTACCGATCCATACAGTGACTGCCTTTAGAACACATGCTATGTCGAGAATACATGAAATCTCTCTCTGCTTCTGTGAAGATATCCTGCTGCTAACTTCTCTTCCCACCTCAAATCCTTCTCTTACACAGAGGCTAATTAGAAAAGTTGTCCTAATAATTCAGAACATTGTCTGATAGTGCTGCCTGAGCATGCCTTATTGAGAAAAGCCTGAGTCTTTTCGATTGTGGAATACTGTGTATAAATAAGACACCTTATGTTCTAACAGATATTCTAAAATATGCATTGATTGCAGGCATGGAACCCAGCTCAAATCAGGAAAATAATTTCTGTTCATATTTGCTATACATAGCTTAAAAGTCATTTCAAACAATATGTTTAATATATACAGAGGCAAGTTTCACAAACTGTAATTTTTCAGTTGTAGAACCACGCAAGTGCTCAAAATAAATTTTAGGGTTTGTGGACCACGATTCTTTCCTGTGTAGCATGTTTGTGCTAATGGTGCCTTAGCAGCCAGAGTTCAATATGATTAGTTTATTAACTAATACCAGAAGCACTTCACCTTAGGAACAGACTTTGTCTTTTGAATTCACAATGCATTTCTTCTTATCATGACCTCATGTCACTGTGTGAGACTTTGAAAATCATCTCTCAGTAGAGACAAAAGCAGAGGTTTGACCTCTACCTACGAAATTACAAGAGGGAAATTACTCCCTCTTGACTGTAGATTTTCCAATGAGGGTCTAATTTCACTTCCTTTGTTTTCTCTTGCTTTCTAAAATAAAAACGCTTTTAAAAAATGAGATTAGCATTTCCAAATAGTCTGACCCCAGTCAACCTGTCTTTTTCAGTTAATAACAGGCATTTATCAACTTCCTGACCACACTTGACTTGTTTGTCCATCCTGCTTTGAGTAGTAATACCTTTGGAAAAACAGGCTTATGAATGACACAGCACTTTAAGCACTGAGTGATACTTCAAAAAGAATGATAAGATTGCTACATCCATCTTTTTAAGAAACCACTGTAGGAATGTTGACAATATTCACTGGAAGACACTTGGCAGGAAACTGATCAGTATTTGCACAATCAATAAACTCCCCCTGTAGATGAGGGTATGTTGTCATGGGCCCAGAAGGGTATGATGTCATTCCTTGTATGACAGACAGGCCATGCTTGTGGGTAGGGATCTCTTAGGGTTATAAGAAGAAGTCAAGTCTTTGTGTTTACTGAATAAGCCCAACAGGCAAGAAGCATTTTTCATGGTTCAGAATGTTCATGAGGAGGTCTACTTGAGGCAGTGAAGTGTGGGAGGGAGTTGTAGCTGAGCATCCCAGAACACCTCAGTTAGATGGCGGTGTTCCCACCATTGGCCATCTCTCCTTGGTGCCTCCCATAATCTGTGCTCTTCCATAGTTGATATGGAAGCCATGGCTGAATCTACTTACCTCTGATGAAGACTGCACTGCTCTCTATGTCACAACATGGTGAAGGTTCTGTGTGCCATAGTCCTCTCCCACCTACCTTTTGAGGTAAAGGGCATGTACTTTGCTGGATCTGGGAGCACCACATGTTCATACTCCATGCTTAAAACATACAATACCACACACACCATTATAAATAGGGAGTCTAACAGGGAAGATACCTGTGTCTTTATTTGTAGTCCATTTACGTAGTGTTCAAGTTTGAGGTACTATTGTCTATGTAAAAGTCAGATATTTAGGTGCCAAACCAGGAGCTCCTTTGCAGCCATTAAATGAAGAATTAAGTAATAAGTATGGTGAAAAATTATAGTCAAAAATCTATCACGCTGATTCTTTGCTTGTTTTGTCGTGTTTCTGTATTTATCTGCACTCATGTTATTCCTGATCTAAGTGGGCACAATAACTTTGCTGTACATTTATACTTGTGTCTCAAATGCCTTTAAAAACAAGCTACATATAAACACATTCTAACTTAGTCTTTTACTCCACTGGAGAGTAGTTGTCTGGACTTCATGTTAAGGAAAACCAAAATTTTCAGTCAGCTCAGAAAACCATTAATTTGGGATTTAGTTATGTGGGGAATCATGAACACTTGGTGATGTTCTCCTAATAAACTAGAAAGAGAGGTTAGGAGAATATTTCTTATGATCTTAATAATTCACTTATCTGAGGAGAGATTAGAAATGGGCCGTGTAACTATAACAGCCTGTACCTGATTTTTTTCAATATACCACATCATCATAAGCATTCACCAGTCTACTATGGAGGAAGTATTCCTGTATGGCTGGCTGGCTGTTTTAGAGTGCTATGTATGATCTTCCAGAGTTCAGGCGCCAGTATCAGTGTCTTGTAGAGGGGCAGCTAAGTGTTAGAGCAATGACGTTCTTAGACCCTTTAGTTCAGCTCAGGGATCAGCTTAATGAACTCATCTGAGTGAGATGCCCCAGTCAGCTTATTTGTAAATCTGCTCAGCCAAGTTGTCTCAAGTTTCTGGCAAAGTCACATTGCATAATAAATTATTGTAGTAAGCCAACAAAATTCAGCATGGCTGTTATGGAGTAATAGAAGTTAAAAGTGGTTTCATCGTAGGGCCAGAGCCCTAGATTTCATTAAGCTCAGGCTTGGGGATGGAGAGATGCCCATGCAAATATTACACCCTCAGTCAAAATTCCTAGGAGGTGCATAAAGCTGTGTGCAGTCGTCCCAGTGCTCCTGTGACATGGGAGGAAAAGACAAGAGAATCACCAGAAGTTTATGGGACCCAGCTTTGTGCATGTAATGGTGAACAACGGAGAGAACTTGTCTGAAACAGGGATGAAGGCAAGGATCGAAGGACCATCATAGGTTGCCTTTGACAACTCTTGCATACCGCATGTATATCTGCACTCACACAGCCAAACCTTGCATGTGTGTGCACAAATGCCCATGCATGCATGAACTCACATGAGCACACACACCTATACACACATATACACACCATATATACACACATCATAATAAACGCAAAAGCTTATTTAGAATAATTTTATCAATCTTTTCTCTCTGACTGCATAATGTAGTGACTGGTGCTCCTACGGTCTCTTCTTTTTCTTCTCAAACGGAAGCTTCAGTTCTTAGTAGAAGATACAAAAGCTGAAAATAAAGTTTACATTCACTAGCCTCTTGGTTTTATGACCAGACTGATGGGGAAATATACATACAACTTCCTTGCTAGCTCTTAAGGGCAGGAGACCTCATTCCTCCATCTTGCTGCTGAGACAAGGATCAAGTTTGTGTCCTAACAGTACATACAGTTCAGATTGGCGAAGCAACAAAGTAGGACTGTGGATCTTTGGACAATTCCATGGAGGAGAATGGCATTTACCAACTTTTGACATTGTGACATGATGTCATCATTTACAGAGTTTGTGCTTGAGACCCTTATAATAAAGTCACCCCCCCCAACCTCATAACACTTGTATTTTGTATCCTTGGGCTCAAGTGGTCCATTGGTTTGATACACGAAGGAGAAAGTTGGATGTTTTATGTATTTGTTTGGAACTGTTCTCTATTATATGTAATCGAATTTTTAAGCCAACTGTTTCACTGGGGTTCTTACAATGTCGTCATGTTGGCAGCAGTAGTGACCAGCAGAGGTTGCACGTGCATCATCCCAGGTGCTGCTCTGCCTTGAGTGGGACTTGGAAAGATACACGCTTGACTGCTTACCTTGAGGAGTTAATGATGAACACATATGATGCCACATATGATGGGAAGCTGTGCCCTGCTGCAGAGTGTGTTTATAGCTCAAATATGTGCTGGATTGAGGAGCAGATCCCAAGTCTTGTCTCCTTGATTTTCCATGGCACCCTTCACTGATTACCCATTGTAATCATGCCTGGCTTACATCTGACCATTACATGTTTTCAATCCACCAGCCGGAGTTCCATGTACCCACATCCAATGAGCATAGGCAAGAACTCCATATGAGTTATCTATTTACTGTCTGGGCACTCTTTTCTTTAATTAATCCTAGAACTTCTGTAGGTCTGTTTGAAAGCCACCTTTCCGGCCTTCCAGTGCAATATAAGGGTTTCTGGATACTTTTCCAACCAATGGGACTCAAGTAAATGGGACTCAAGTAAATGCAAATGGCATGTCTCCAGGACAATGTGTTTTCCTTGTAGGAAGGGCTACCCTTTTCCTCCCGTGAGTCTCCTTTACCTCATCATACCTAGAAAACAGATGAGAGACTTAAGGCAGAACACCCTGCTTGTGACCCTAAAATTAATGCAAGAAAAATTCTAGGACAAGTCAACACACAACCTAGAGTGGCTAGCTACAATCTGATTGTTTTGTGAGGAAAAAACATTATTTGGCTAAATACTGCAGCAGTGTTTATTTTAATTCCAGTCTGAAAAACAAAACAAAACAAAACAAACAAACAAAATATGCCTTGCTTCCCTATCAACCTATTAAGTCATTCCACACCAGGTACCACAAGGGCAAAAACTACTTAATGTCACCTGTTTTAGAAAGAGCTGGAACTCTGGTCCAGTAGAGTCTGTGTTTGTGAGGTACAACTCACCTGTATGATGTATTTTAGATCTCTATTCTGCTTGTGCTTGCCTCTGTGTTCAGTGGTTAAAATAATAAATCCAAAGGCATAGCACAATTGTGAGTGTTTTCCTTATACTAAGAACATCTATGCATAATGATAGGAGGCTATCATTTATCGTTACACACTGAGGCAAATAGCCCACAGCTTCAGCAGTCTGCTGTAGTATAGTCTACAGGATAAATGACCTCTCAGTGCCTAGTTTTAGACACCCACTTTCTGAAGGACATCTCTGCTTCAGGTACAGAAGGAGAGTTCATAGACAGAAGGCAAAGGGAGATTTGGGGGCTAGGAAAGGTAGACTTGAGGGCAAGTGGGAATAAGAGAGAAAGGTGAGGACATTTAGGAGCAGCCTATGGTCAGATGAAGAATTTTCAGGAGAACCGTAAAGAGACCTCACAGCCACTTAGAACCAGTATGTTGTCAAATGTTGAGGACATTGCGTGTGAAGCAGCCTTCCCTCCTAGTTCTTTATGAACACTGCTGCTAATGCCTGTGCTGATCATGAGAGAACCAGACCAGTGAGTGGCTCTGTTTCTTAGGGATTTGGCTAAGAAAGACGTTTCACAGTATGTGTTTAACAGACATGTTTCCAGGAGCACTTGGAGCCACAGGCGACACTCTCCTACATCCATAATGAGTGTGGGAACAGTGAGGAAGAAGGAGGGCTTCACACATCAGGTCTCAAACCTTCATGCCCTGGTAGATGGTAATAGTATTGTCTGCACTTGCTTAAGACCTTCCTGTTCTGCTAATAAGTTTGGGGATATAGCAGTGGCTATATTTCCACAGTAAGCTAGTGTCCCAGTAAGTCATTTCCAAACTGATCTGCTCTAAGAGGGAAGAAACAGGTCTAACTCAGAAGGCAAAGGTAGATTTGGTTTTAGGGGAATGGACCAGGAGACAGACTGGGGCCATGTTTCCTTTGTTGGATGTAAAGGCTACTGGAACCTCCCTCATTTTTCCATCTGGAAAGTGCAGGGGTGCCAGGTGCCTGCCTTCCCTCAGGACTGCTTTTTCACATAACTGAATGCATGGGAGATGGTCTGTTCAGGAGCGGAAGTTTGTCAAATGCTGGAGGTCAAGCTGGCCTTTGTGGATAGCATACCCTGGAATCCCAGTACTGTGGAGAGAGGCAGAGGGTGTAGGATGGATCAGTTGCCACATAAGCAAGGGATTGGGGCAAGCCTGGGCTACCCAGTGAGACTCTGTCTCCAAAAAAATGTTGGGGATTCATGCAAAGGTAAGTGCTTCAGCCATAGTTTGAAAGAAAGAGGGGAGGGGAGGTTGGAGCATCCTAAGACAAAAATCTTATTCTCACAAGAAGGGATTTCCTTGTGGTTGTTTAGAAGCAACTATCATGGCTGGTTAGTTAGCTAAGCCTTGACTTTCATCATTAATTATGCTGTTCTTATTTCTCTTAAATGTAGAGATTTGGGCTAATTTCTTATGACTTCTTTATAGCTTCTTGGTCACGTGGGTAATTTCCACATGCTAAATTTTGTTGTATGGAACAAATGCAACAAATACTGTACTTAGGATCCCTCAGGAGCTCCTCCTCTGGCAGAAAGCCGTGCGGGAGCTACTCGCGAGCATGAAAAGGAGATGTAGGTAGTGGTGTATCAATATCAATATACATTATATGAATATATGGAACTTCCAAAGAATAAAAAATATATACTATGAAAAAAAACATGGCAAAGCAGAGCATAGTGGGTGGATTAACCCAAACTAAGGGCCTCCGCAAAGCCTTTAGAAAAACCAATGGATAGGATTTGAGGAAAAGAAATTATTTCGCATGTGTGGACTGTGTTCTTCCTAGAAGACATGGGTTGTGAAATTAAAATCCCAGTGCCAGGCATGGGATTTCTGAGTTATTGGTCCCAGGTTTCCAAAACAAGACAAGATATTGTCATTGCCCATGGTTCGCCACCATAAGTCCTAGGTAAAACTCAGTTCTTTGGAACTCTTACTTTAGAGGGAAACTCCTAGCTAGCACTCATAGTGTTGGAAGGTGTGATCGAGGATGCTGGAATGGTAAAGCCACAGTGGAGTCTGCCCAGTTTTGGACCCTGCATGCTGCAGCACTGAGCTGCCAGGTAACAAGTGCCCACTGGTGTAAGAGTGGCAGGATTGTTATGGGATAATGAGGCACTTTCTGGCTGGATTGGAGGCCTGCGCAGTAGGGAATCTCATGCCTGGCACCATATTTCTGGTAAAAAGCCCAAAGCTGAGAAAGTCATAGGTTTTTGGGTAGAACATGCTGTTGTTATCTTGCTTAATGGTCATACTGTCAAACTGCCTTCTGGATATTTATAACTGATTTGCAAAGAGACCAATCCATGTATAGAGGATTAGAACTTTTAAACCTATCTCCTATCCTCCTGGAATTTGAGAGAGAAGAGTTGGAGTGTGAATTAATGGGTACTGTGTCCCAGAGGAGTTTCCACACAGTCTCCCAAAGGACCCTGTTCTGAGAGCTTCTGCTTAGTGAGCCCACATGATGAGAGGATAATGAAACTCTGCTCAGTGGGAAAGCATCCTTCCTGAACTTGGGATCCTTCTGAGTCCCACCCAATGTACTTCAGAACCTAGACCTTCATCTGGGTGCTCTATTTTATGGGAAGCTGGTGAAAATAAACGTTTGCCTTGTTCTGTGAGCTTTAGGGAAATAACTGCACCTGAAGGGAGAATCTTGATATCGTCTCATGTGTAGGGAAGTTGTACCTAAGTTTGGAGTGACTTGTATGCACCTGGCACGTGAGGTGGGACTTGTCTCCTGTGAAGGAACTGTAACTTGTAAGGGCTGAATAACTGCATGTCCATAGTGTTAGAATTGCATCAGACCAGAGGACTGCTTGTTTGTGTCTACAATGAATTTGAAAGTTGACAACAGAAAAAAAAACCTTTAATATTTTTGCTAGATGCATCTTTCTCCATCCGTCATGACATACAATTCAGCACCTAGGTCCAACTCACCTCATCCACTCTGGCCTTAGATGAGTGATGGACTCTTTTCAATCTCAGAATCTCTGTGACATGGGTAGTGGAGATAATTCTCATTGTTGATCTCTAAGAAGTTCATGGGAACTATGAAAAACATCATTCATTATCCAGACTTTAACTATGTGCTAGAGTGAGATAGGATTACTACTGCTTCAAAAAAAGCAGTGACGATTCCATAGACCACACAATATTCAGGTTCATGCTGCACTCACATCCTGTGGTTCTCTGATCATATGATCATTTGAACTTTGCATCAACAGTGTACCGAGAGGCTAAGGAACCACACAAAGAAAGGAACAATATTTATAAGCAAAGTATTTCAAGTGCGACACATATTTGAGTAAGAAATGCCAACTTGGATACTAGACTCCAGTTTTAGAATTTGCTGGAAGTGATGAATTTGGAGTTCTGAAATGAATAGATTGTAGAAGAAATATCAGAGGGAGCAATGCAGCTTTGCATGAGCACTTGCAATTATGATAGAAATTTATTACACGACCAACTATTTCCACCCATGATTTTCTTATTCAATTCAAAAGCAGCAACACTAATTTAAATAACAAATTAATATATAATACTTTGAATCAATAAGAAGACTTTACCCATTTGAAATATGTATTTGATCTTTCTTTTAGACAAGTGTCATACACCCAGGCTGGCTTTGAGCCTTAACTATCTACTAACCTAGGTAGTTAAGGTTGGCTTTATGCTCCTGATTCTTTTGTCTCTATCTCCCAAGTGCTTGGATGCCAGGTGTGCATAGTTTTAAATAACTAGTTTATTATATTTGACAGGCACACTGTTAAATGTTCAGTTCCGCTTATTTCACAATTATTTTTAATCAATAAAACTTCCACGCTTCTGTTTGACAGTCTATCCTTGAAGTACAGTGTAAAGAGATTTACCTATTTTTCAAGCAATAAAAAGATGGAAATTTCTTAATATAGCTGGAAAGAATTAAAGTGTAGATTGATATTTTGAATTGTAATGCCAAATTGAGTTTGAGGAACCCATAGTGGGAAATGCTACTTGCTTTTCTGAGCCAAGGTTTTATCAATGAAGATGGATTGAGGAATAGAAAGACAAAAGGCATTTTTTTCAGATTAAATAGTTTTTATCTAAATAATTCAAATTTACAAAAAACAAAATTCAGAAAAAAATGAAGAGAAAACTGCTTTTGGTTTGAAAGCATCACAAATCAAAATATCGATATTTTAAGTGTTTTATGTCTTAGAATGAGAGTATCCAATTTTACAAAATAATGGAGAAAAAGATTATAAAATTAATTGAAAGAATTCAATACTATAAGTAACTTTAGATTGTTTGAGGATGTATAGGGAATTAGGAAGAAATTAAAAGTTTCTACCATTTTCCAATTAATATAATTAAACAGATTTAAAGAGAAAATTACAGGATGAAATTAAAAGAAATATATTAAAATTTTCATTAAATCATTATTGTATAGATTTCAGTGTGAGCATCAAGCATTAAAAGTTTAAATAAAATGCAGCTAATATTAGTCCAGTGGTTTACAAAACCAAATTATTTTGGAATATTTCATGCAGCCCATTCTTCAAACAGAGACTATCATATTACTCATTTTTTTAAGTAGAGAAAATGAAAAACAAAGATTAGTAAAACTTAATATTTCCGCTGGTAACTAACTCAAGCCAGTTTGATAGGGTTTGTTGATCACTGTGTAGAGCACTAAGCGTCCAGACGCTTGGCTCTGTGCGTTTGTTAGCTGCGTGGTAATATTGTCCACACCATTCACTACGCTGACGGTGTTCATTCATGAGCTGGACGCATACGCTTATTCTCAGAAGGATTCTAAAGTAATCCCTGGCTCAGTAACTAGCGATTAAAAACATAATGGAGAAAAAGATCTCTCTGACACATGTAACTGAATTCAAATCAAACTTTTAAAACATAAAAATGATGCTACATGTGATGCACCCCTGAAGGTAAGCCCCCCATGAGCTGCACTGTGTACGGCAGAACTCACACCAGCACACGAGTCTATCATCACAGCTTAACCAAACCTCCCAAGCCAGCCTCCTCCTTACAGATGTTCACTACTCAGAAAGAATGCTAACATACCAGTATAAATTTCTTATACATGAACTTTAAGTATAATATTCTTTCCTTTTTCATAAAATTTATCCGAAATGGGGGAGAACATCTTACATAATATTGAATCTTATTTTCTATTTGGAAAGTGGGGCTAAAGTTTCAGAGAATATGCATTTTCAGTTGTCTTTCTCAAAAGAGCATCACATTTACAAAACGTAGCTTTTCACAGATCTGTTACTTCAGAACAAATTTATAGGCGTGTCATCCTTTTGAATATTTCACTTTTTTCAATACACATCTATATGTATAAGCTTTGGGTGTTTGAGTTCTTTAAAAAATGACATATTTGGTAATCCACAACTTATTAATCTGTTAATATAATCTTATTATGATGTATGAAATTCTGTGGTAACTTGATGTTTAGCATTCATTTGGGAAAACGTCCATGTGCGTGCCGGTGTTCCAGCATGTGAGGTGGTTTCGTAGTGAATTTCCCATGTAAGTATAGAACTCTTGCTTGAGGTGTCACCACCAAGGGTTAAGTGACACTGAGATCTGGAGCTTAGGTCAGGTTACTGAAATAACAAGAAACCATCGTTCAAACAGTGGCACTCCCACCTTTTAGAACCCTGGGTAGAGCGCTGCTTTTGATTTACTGAGGGGAATAGGCTGTCTACTGGGTGATCCGTAAGTATCATGTACTCCTAGTGTCCATTTCTGTGTCCTAATCACAGTCTTTAAGAGTCTTGTAATTTTAAAGGAAATTCTCAGTGATTACTACTCTTTCCTAATACAGCAAACACCAAGGCTGAATGTTATCACTGGCCTATAACGTGTAAGAACTGTTATTACAGAACAGTAAGTGTGCAAGAAACTTGAAAGATGAGCTTTTCCATCGATCTTCACTTAATACCAAGGGCTTTGATGTCATTATTGCCTCCTGATTTTGCCGGGTTGCAACCAGGCAGGACCTCATGATGCAGCCCTGATTAGCCTCAAACTTATAATGCAGACCAGGCTTGCTGCAAATTAGCACACATCTCACTTACCTCTGCCTCCCAAGTGCTGAGATTGCAGGCATGAGCTACAAAGCTGGCTTATAAGGAAAGGTGCTTGCAGGACAGGCAGGGTTTCCTCTTGACTAGGGCCAGTTCAGATTGTAAGAACTATAAAATGCAAGCTGGTTTAGCGTCCATGAGAACCAAAAGCGATGATGAAAGTTAACAATGGCTTTCGTGATAGGGAGAAATCAAAACATGCAAAGGAAATAAAGAGCTGCACTGCTCACATCACTCCCTAGAGTGATAATAACCACTCTTAATCAGTTACCAATGATTACTGTTAATCGATTGATCAACAGTGGTTATTGTTGATGGTGAATTTTTCTTTCCTTTAAATATATTGCATTCATATGTAATTCACATTTTATTAGAAAAATTTTAATGTTCAGGATGTTTATCATGTTACACAAGCAATACACAATAGAATACTTCTCACAGTAAAAATCTTAGCTTGTGTGTTTCCCCGGTGATTTCTGACATACAAATGATACCAAAATTCTTTAATGACAACAAAATAAAAGTTTTCATTTGGTAATGTAATCTTGTCTATTTAACCATCAGATTTTACATTGCTTTTTAAATTATGCATCTTTAATAAACTCAAATGTCTTCCATTTGTTCATATTTTCTTTAAAAAATTTTATGTAATGTACTGGGGAGCTAGGTGTGCAAGTTTGAGATGTATGTGATGTGGTAGTTCTCCAGTGTTCCCCGTTTGGGATTATTTCAAGCATAATAATCCAAAAGTATGGCGACTAAGGGATTGACTGGATCATGTCTGGTTTCAATATGCTCCTGCTCAGCCATCTCAGAGAGAATGAAGCAAACAGTGAGAAGGGAGGAAGTAAGTTGAAGGATGTTTGAGCAAAAGACACAGAACAGATGGTTCCAGGTGGCTCGCCAGTGTGGCCTGCCAGTGCTGTGCCACAGAGTCCTCTGCTACAGCCCAATCACATGCAAGTAATGCAAGCTGGACACAAGAGGGCTTCGCCTTTTCACTGTGTTCATGTTGTTTAAGCATTTTGAATTCCAAACTGCTCATGCACAGTGGGCTGTTGCACTTTACAAAATAAGCCTGCAAGGATTAGTTGATTATAAGATGAGATTTCACCACTTCTGATCAAGTGAAATAGCATCGTGCTGTGTAGGTAAGACATCGTTTTGAACGTAGACATTCTGTGCACCAGTAATACAGAGAGAGATGCGAACACCCTAGCCTGGTAAGCGACTCCAGAGGGCAGCGTTTCAGACAGCTGCTCTGAAGCCTCGACTACACATTCTCTGGGGGTTACTCCAGTTTCTTCTTTTAAAATGTGAGGCCTAGTGTTATTCTGAAGCCCTGGCTAGCCTAGGGTTTATCACGTGGCCTCAGCTGGCCTCTACTTACCAAGTGTTGGGAGTGCCTACATGCACCAGCGGCCCACCCAGGAGCACATTTCCCCTACTATCCATAACTGTAATCAAATGTTTACAAAATTCCATTACATAGCATATGATTTCATAGGTAAATAGGGAGTTGCTCAATATTATTGAAAAGTTGAACTGGTGAGGTGGGACTTGTTTAATGTGAAAACATAATACCAAGCCAGCAATGCATGGTTTATGCTGTAAAAACATTTTTCCAACTTATTACTTGATGGAAATTAAATAGATATGTTTATTACAAACAATTTGGAATATTGGGCATCCAATCAAGCAGAAACACAGCAAAAAGAAAAATCTACCCTTTTATCTTTTTGTCTCAAATTCTCTGAAAATTCACATACACTGTAGGCACATATTTTATTTATTGACTACCATTTATTTACATTACTCTACTAAATTATATTACTTTAATGAAACCAGTGCAGGCTAACAATCTTAACAATTAGATTACACCTCTTGAATATACTAAAGTTTATTACACAATTTATTATGAAAATTAATATTTGTAGAATAAATATCACATTTGACCACAGTAATCAATACATATATATATATTATTATGTCTCACAATATATAAGGTACTTTGTCTTACATGTATGGTTAAAACAGCTAGTTTGCTTCAATTTAATTATCTTGAGAATCAATTCTTGCTTTATTAAAATGCATAGATTATCAAAAACACACCTATTGCCAAACCATATTAACATCCTACGTTATACCATATATGTTCATATGCAAGCTGAAATAATAACTAGAATTAAAAATATGAACAATGTCTTGACTATTCATGTGTGTCTGGTATGTAATTATAGCAAGGGTTGGGGGTGTTTTAATTCATTGATAAAGAAAGAGTTTATTCTTTATCATGACTTGGTATTACACTAGAATCATTTAAATTCCCAATGTTTTTGAAAAACAATTTATCTGAAAATCATTCGAGCTGGATAGGCTGACTCAACTTTCCTGTGGGAACCATGAAACCTTTCCTGTGAAGTCTACCCATAGTGGAGAAGTCAAGAGGGAATTCTGAATGGATTGGAAGTAAGTACACGATGATACTGTTCAACTTTAATGGTCATCATCTGGCCATCTCCGGGGACACAGAGCCAGGGCTCCACAGACCGGGAGTCAATTTTACCTTCCTAGGAAAGACCCTCAACTTTCAATATATTTTAAAATACTTTCTTTCCTAATCTATGTGTGCTGAATATACTATTAGACCTATTATTTACTTAAAGTAGACTAATGGCAAAATGTTCCTAAAGGGTATGGACAGGACAGAGCGTTGACGGTTTCCTCTTCCCAGGCCACCATGGAAACTAGTTTAACCCACAAAGAACAGAGTATATTCTGTTGCTATGAGTCTTTCAACAGCTTGAGCATCAACTGCAGAAGTGAGCATTCAAAGCAGTGAAATTATTGCAAGGGAAGCATAAAACATGAATTAAAATGGTATCTGACCAGTTTTAACTAAAGTCATCCTTCCTTTCACAGTTCTGAATGTCTCGGCACTCATGGGGCTAAAGCTTCATTGAGATGAAGGGAATACTTCACCCTCCTGACAGAAATTCCCAAAGATCTGTGTAGTCTATGCTCACTGAAGTGCATCAATTTGTGTTGGTCTTTTTTGGCAATGAGTCCTTCTCTAGGGACATTGGAGGAGAACCACTTAAAGAAAGTCAGGGTTCATCTTTTGACTTCCTGGGTTGGTCTTTGAATAGACCAGAACAAGTCAAGTTAGAAGAGCAAGGCCTTCTAAAATAAAAACAAATGGTAACTCCTGAATGTTAAGTAGATGGACCTTGAATTGGACTAGAATACTGGGCCAGATGGCACTCAGAAGCCAGAGGCAGGTGAATTCTGTGAGTTTTGGACCTACCTTTCTACACAGTGAATTCGAGGAGAGCCAGGGCTACACAGCGAGATACTATCTCCGAGAAAACCAATAAAGTTGAACTTGACCACAAGTAGCTCTTAAGAGACATGGCAAGAATTTAGTCTCGGAAACAGAATCCTGTGATTGTCAGGAAGAGAAAAGGAAGCAGCCACAAATGTAGTAAGCATGTCAGAATTCTACACTCAGGGACTAACCTTGAAGAAGAAAAGGTGGTCCACAGATAATCTAGACCAGGGAAGAGGAGTCCAAGAATGTGGCGGCTCTGTCCTATGAAGCTGCAACGTGTGCAGTGTCTCAGAGACACCTACATCTTGCTTGCTGCCAATGCATAGATTATCAAACACAGATGTACTGAGAGCCACAGTTCCCTTGAAAGGAGAAAAGGACCGTTTAGCAGCGGCCACACGGTGAAAACAGCTCCTGTAGCAGAAATCTGACAGGCCAGAGAATAGGAAGCATCAAGCCAGTAGTCAAAGCGCTCCGTATGCTGGTGAAGGGAGACCTGAGATGTTCAAAAGCCATTGCTTTCTACATAGCATTACCCTGATGTATTTATGACCAGGTTTGGCCATTGCTGGAAGTGAAGAAGTGGCAGGAGAGTGGCTGGGAAGCCATACTTTCCCCCTGGTACCATGTTCACAGTCAGCTTCTTCCTCTCCTCACTGTGCTTTTGTTAGTGGGCATAAGATGGGAGGTGAGGCCTTAATAGGAACTGACAGGACAGAGGATATATTAAATCAAGAGAGCTGGACATACCTCAAACTAACAAGTTTCCTTTCCAGACTACCACCCATCAGCTTCCTTCTTACCAACCCCCCGCCCCCCAGACTTCTCAGATGGTTCATGAGGCAAGATCCTGTGCAGGTATTTAATCTTTTTATTCCTACCCTATACTGCCGCACTACTGGATAGTGTCATCTTAAGAAATAGCTACACTTGGATGTGTTTGTTTTGTATTTGTAGGCAAAGCTAGGTCTCTGTTTCCCATTGGCTGAGCTTAGAGCTCTTCTGACCTTACCACAGGCAGTAAATACCTACACCAGAACCTTGTGGTTGCAGGTACTTGTAACTCTGGGGATGTTGGAGGAGGGGTGTTACAGCTTAGTCCTCATCTGGACTTTAGTGGTCAGTAAAACTGAAGTTTCTTCGTCTTTATATTCTTTATGATGAGGATTTTCTGTTTCAACACAGAAGCCAAACAATGAGGCATCTGCCTGGTGTGCAGCAGGTTATCTGAGTGTTCATCTACTGTCGTCATTCTGTCAGAGCCTCTTGGTAATGTCTCACAGAGCCTTCTGGAAAACTAATGAGGTCACCGTTACCCCAGCGCTGTATGTTTATGACCCATCATTTGCACAGAATATTGCAACTTCCTTCAAAACATGCTCCCTGCCTCCAGGATGAGTCCTCCCCAACCCCACCATCTGTACTACAGGAGGACATTTTCTAGAGCATCACATAGAGGACACTCTTTTCACACAGAGTCACGTCTTCATATGATATGATGGTGTGCAAGGCCATGGATATTTGGGACTTGGATTTCATTCTGTGGCATTGACTTTGGCTCCATGCTCTCTGGCAGCATCATGTCCTCATGCTCTTTCCTTTTTTTGTGTGCCTCTATTGTTTACAAGTGTGGAGGACTCTTCCCTTCTTTTTGACTGAATGCTAAGCTACTCAACTACTTTACATAGATTTTTCAGGATGCCTTGACTCATTTTTGGAATCTGCTATTGTAAGAATTTTCCCTGTGTTTCCCACTCTCCTCTCTTTCACTGTGCAATACTCAGCTCTCTAACCATCGGCCTCCACCCAACTGTAGCCCAGAGAAGAGGAAACTGGGCACTGCCACAGACCAGTAGGTGATATCTTGCAGTTGAGACTGGGATGATGCCTAAAGTAACATTGTTTATCTTCACCATAGTTACCAGCAGCAGCAGCAGCAGCAGCAGCAGCAGCAGGGGCAGCAGCAGCACCATACCATACCACTACCACCATTTTGTTTCTGTGTTCAGGGCAAGTTTTTCCTTTACTTAAATAGGTAACAGAATTGGCCATGACACACGTTTAGAAAGTTGGAAGTTTCAGAGTTAAACCAGTGCTTTGATTTACTGTGGGGGTTAGAATAGATAATTTGATTTTAGACATTTTTCTCTTTGTTTTAAGGGGAAATGTTAAGATCTTCAAAACAAAGAAACAAAGAACAGCAATAACAATAACAAGAAAACCCCTCAGTTAGCTGTCATCTAGACAGAGATTATGGATCAGTGACTTTCCCCCTAAGCTATGCAGCCCCAAGTTAGAACAATGAGCCCCTTAAACCCCACAGGGACTGGCCCTGGGCATATTTGCATTTCATGTTTGCATAATGGCTGCAAATTCTTCCAACCTTTTTCATGTTAACTAGGCGCATTGCCTTCTGGGGTTTGCACCATCCTGTCATGGATGGTGCTCAGTAATCAAGAGGGCAATATCTGCTTTTATGTCAACAAACTTTCCAACTGACCCAGTGCGCTGGACCTCTCTTTCAAGCCCTTGCCAGTTTCACTTCCTCTGTTTCAAAGCATCAATTTGGAAAAATTGTTTTTTTTAAATGGCTGTTGTTCTTTTGAAATACCTTAAAATTTGATGTCACACCTCTCTGATTTTTCTTAGGACTGTGAGCACCCCAGAAGAGTTAAAACACAAAATATTTAGATCAAAACATGACACAATACTGATAAAAATGATGGTCCCAGAAGGTAACCTGTGGGACTCCGTCTATACTCGCCATCTGAAATTCTAGGCAGCGTTTCTGCCCAGTGGAGACTGAGCAGCGTACCTCTCTGTTTTCGACAACTACAAGGTACACTACTGGTCACTCACTGTCTGTCTCTCTTATAAGTCATAAAACCCTCAGAGGAAGAAAAGCTAATATTCTCCAATGTTCTACGGCCTCAAATTTCTAGTTGCCAACCAAGCTCAGGAAAGCTACAAGAAGAGTTGATTGGCTATTTTTCTATTTTAAAAAGCTAAAAATTAGATTTACTGAGTTATGTCTGCATTTAACATAATCCAACCACATCAAGTGTGTTGCTGCAGGGCTCGGTAACTCTAAGTGGCATGTATGTGAAGAAGACATTAAGAAAACAGAACAGCTGTATATGCAATAGAAACACAATTTGATGAATAGATACTTTAAAATCAGTCTTGGGGGGGAGAAAGATAGCAAAAGTTACCTTCAGTTACAAAACACTTTAAGCCACTGCTGTATAAAGTAGCTAAACATGAGAACTCAAAGGAAAGTAACCATGTGTTAAACTTCCTATCCTACGAAAGAAAATCATATTTGAACACATTTCATTTGCAATAGTGTTTGGAAAAATTGGTTACCACTGGGGTTGAGCAATTTCAAAAAGCAATTAAAAAATAAAGTACAATGTATTCCTGAAAACTATTTGCAATGTGGTTTACATATTTTACTTATATTTGTCTAAATATGGGCCATGACACTGATGTCACCCCAAGAATTAATAATACGGCAGCTTCCTGGAAGTAATGAACAGAATGGTCTTTCGTGGCTGGTCTCTTCACATTTCTCTGAAAGTGTCAGTTAAAAGCTTTCAACCAGTTTAAAAGTAATGCTTCCCCCCACTTCGCCATGAGTCGTAAGAAGGCAAACAAACCTGTGTTTAACAATAAGGTCAGCGTGACATGAGGCAACCAGAGCCAGTAAATCGAAAATGAGGTTGACATTCTGGGACTCATCCAGCAACCCTGCAAGAGTTTTCCAGACACCCCAGCTGCACAGAGCTTGAAGGAGCCTGGGAGCAGCCTCCAGTCATGGCCAGAGCTCTCTTTGGAATGCTGTCAACTCTAGGAGGAGAGGGGAGCTTGCAGTAAGCAGGAGCTTGCTGTTACTTAACTGTCATTAATGCCCCCATAAACTCTTAAACTCTTGCAGGGAAGAGAAGGATAAGCAACGAAAAAAACCGCTCTCGGCATTTTTTTTAAATGGAGACAAAAATCTAACTGTGTGGCCCAGGCCGGTTTAGATTGTGAAATCCTTCCTCAGCCTACACAGTTCCGGGGTTCCAGGAAGGCATCACCACATAACGTTTAGCTTCAGTTTTGAAGAACTAACTTTGCAGAAACATAGTCCAAGGAACTGGTGGTCTGCACGGTCCCCACCCCCCGCCCCAACCCCTGAGTCTAAATAAATGTGGGATTCAACATGAGTCTGGTTGTCTAGGTCTTGTTCAACTTGGATTCATATCATCAAGTGGACTGCAATTCCTATCCAATTGCCTTCCATCCTGTGGACGGATCGTTAGCTGCTCTATGGCTTTGTACTCATTTTTACTTTAAAGGCCAGAGGGTATGAAATGATGCTGTGGTAAATAAATGGCAGGCTGAAGGTAGAGGTAGACATTGAACTTGTCGCCAACCTCAAGTAAAGACAAAAGCAACATCATGGATTCCTGGCAATCTTCTGCTAATGGAAATTATGGCATGACCTAGTGTAGTGTGTGTGAGAAACCTGGGAGTTGACATTCCTTTCCTAGAGTATCCACCTTTGGTTTTCTTTTGGAATTTAAGAGATGAATATGTTTTCTATGTCTGAGAGGTACATCATAGGAAAGAGAAAGTTATGTCTTCCCTAGTGTCTTCCTCTTGTCCAACTCCTTCTATCCTTAGGAGAGTGGCTGCTGAGTTATGCAGTAAAAATGATGTGTTTTAAGATAAGAAGTAAAAAATTGTGAAAATATATTCCTAAGTCTTGAGTGCTTCATATACATGAGGCTATGAAATTTTTAAAGAGATTAATGGGTTCATATTCTAGCCCAAAATCTGATTGACAGGGAAGACAGAAATGATGCAAATTGCCTATGTGTTCCCAGCAAAAAAAAAGAAAATATACCAGTTATCGAAGGAATTAAAGCTATCAGATCAAGTGGGCAGGGGGAGCTCTTATAATAATCAGAACAGCAATTCTATTTGGGGAGTTGATTTCATCATGAGTTTTGAACCCTATTGTCCGAGGTTATACATGAACTTAGAGCCATGACAAGAATAACTTTTAGCACAGAACATAGGTTTATGAGAGAGCTGTGCTCTGTGTAAGCTGTCTGGATATTTAAGAGTTATTGGAAACTGTCAAAAACTAAAATACTATTGCTATTAGATATTATAACAAAGGGTGATATGCTCTTTAAATTTCTTACGAATCAGGCCCTAAACTCAAAGGACTATATTTCATTCAGGAAAATAAATAAAGTAAACATATCAAATTAAAAAAAATTTCATCGTAAACAGTGGAAGAAGGAAAGCAACCAGACTTTCCAGATTCCTGGCTTCACCAGTGACTAGGACAGATTAGCATGACAAAGTTATAATAAAAGTATGGCACAATGAAGATAAAACTATGGAAATGCCATTTCTGAGCATCTGTGCATATATGCAGATATATATCCTGTGCCTATTATTTGCAAAGCAGTTTGGTAAGGTTTAATGAAATATGTCATTATTCTTATAAGTACAATAATATATTACCCTTATATAGCCAGCAAGCGACCAAGAAGTGAGCAGGGTCATAGGTTAGCCCTTTATATACATCATTAAGTCTGTCTCTACAGTTGGCAATAATTTAGAAGTTACAAGTTGATTTACTGTGGCTATTTAAAAATATTTTATTTCATACATGTACAATAGTAAGACGTAAAGTCAAGTGAGAAAGTACAATGGAAAAGCATCACCTAACTAAACGTGCCATGTTTTAAACAGCAGAATCAAAATAGTTCCACAAAACGATACTGGACACAGAATCTCTTTAGACACAAGTCATTTTCTAACTTTGTAAATGAAATATGTCAGGAAGCAAAACCATCTAACCTTCAAGTGTTTCCTGTGTTCCTAAGCTTTTATTTTACCTTAGAGCAACCCAGAGAACGTGACCTGCAGAACAGAGATAAAGGTTACAATGACTACACACGCATGGAGTCATCACAGTTGGAAATTGTAGAGTAAAAGATCCAGAGATGAGATAACTTCCATTTGGTCAAGCCATGCTCTTCTGAGAATGTTTTTCTTTCTAAGCTTAGAAACATTTTTAAATATTAAAACTTGGTGTTCAGACATTTAAACTATGTATGGAGATCAAGATCAAGATCAAGAATATCAAATGTTTTTAGGCAGCTGCAAAACAAGGGCCACACTAAAATCCAGTCCTGGGGCCAACATACTTTATTTCCTCATTGTTGAATGAAATTAGAGAGTTTTCATTATTTTGAAAGTTAAACTGTGCTGGTATACAAAGATAACTACTATCAAATTAGTCCTTTAACTCAAAGGAAAACTGATTGAATAGTGAATAATAAATAATCGAATAATGATCGTATCCAGTGTTTCAGGGTCCATCGCTTGAGGAAAAGGACTTGTGACATTGTCCTTGACCACAGTCATTCACCATCTCTCACAATGAATACAACTGCCACAGAAAAAATATTCCCTAAGTATCCTATTTGAGAGATTTTAAAAGTATTTTATTGTCACTATATTTTTGGAAAATGGTATTAAAATCTTTACCAACATGCAAAAATACACTAAAGTTTAAAGCAAATGAATGGCCGACAGTTGCCTGGATTAAATAATTATTAATTTAAAAATACAATCTTTTCTAGCACTTATCTCATTCAAGTTGTACATAAGTAATGTCTCACACCTATCAAACTTTAAGGATTTATTTATATACCACAGATATTTGATGATCCTTTAGTTAGCAGACATTAGATTTGTACAACTCATAGCTATAACCTCTTGAGTTATATACAGTTTTCCTTTAGCTCCAGGTTCTATTAAAGCTTATTCATGTGTTTTCTTATGCTCACATTAGGCACTCCAAAATATTTGTTGAATACAATAAAAAACGAGGGAAAATTTTTACATCAAAGTTTCGAATACAAAACAATGTCAGAGTATTTAACTGCCTATAGAATCTTTTATAGGGAAGGAAATAATATTCCATTCATTCAGTTCAGAACAGGAAACAAACCATTCTTTTCCTAAATGCATATAAAATGTGCTCCCATGATGTAGTCAATAAAAGGCAAGTTGCCATGGGATAGGGAAAATATAGCTTAGAAATGAAGAGAAATTTTCAGATAAAATGATTGATAAAGACACAAGAAGGGTTTATCAGTATCACCCAGTAGAACCTCAGCAGGACAAATGTCACAGTCAACTCTTTGTCAAGAAACACTGCCATCTGTCCTAAGCACAACCCCTAGACCTATGGACCATCAAAATGATGCAGTTACATATTATTGTAATTTAAACAACTTCTGGGAAACATACGAGGGATCCAATCACTATACGAAAGACAGAAAAACTATACAGGAATGATAGGGGCTCTTGAAGGTTGACATGTGCATGGGTCTGGAGTCAAGTTCTAGCAGAAATTTGTTTTCTTTCTTCCTTTTTTTCTTTTTTGTTATGTAAAGATTGGCATAGCAGGCACATAACAGCAGCAGAGTAAGTTGATGAATTAAAGAATAATGGTTAGGGGTATAGCCCAAGGAATCAGATCCTGCTTTGGCCTGTAAAGTGAAGTTTGCGTGTGTCTATGGAGATTAAGAAGTGCCACGCACCAGTAAAGAATGCGATGCATTTCAGACATATTGCAGAAGGAGGCATGTAGGTCAGTCAGTAGCAGGAGCATCTATTTTCTAACGCTGACCATTGGAGTGCCTGGGTAAAACTGACTGACTGCTCTAACCAAGGTACTGCTGTGCAGGTGGGCCATTATGATTTCCACATGCATGAAGGGAACACACGCCAAGGGTCTCCATTAGTCCCCGTTTTAATCCCTATTCCAAATATGCTAAAGAGCTCACTATTTATACCATGGTGGTGTATGTTCATATGTGTGACTTGTTTTATTAACTAATATATCTCTAGTGACTCATCTTGGAAAAAAAACTGTCTTTCAAATGAATATTTTAAGTAGCAATGACTAAGTGAACTGTGTGTTTTATCATCACTGTACCTGGCTGTGTGATTTTATGCAAGTATCTAGGTTTTCCTGAAGCATCTCACTTAGAATTGGGTCATAGGCACTCAAAACTTTTCACCTGAGACTTGTCTATTTCTAATGCATCTTTCAGATTTAGAGGCACTAAAAATACTTTCCTCCTGAGATTCACTCTCTACATTTCCCAAGAGAAACACATAATAAATAATGGTATTTATCCCCCCTTTCCTTTCTCCCTCCTTTCCTTCCCCCAGCCTTCTTTGATAAAGTGTCAATAAGACAATATGACCAAAGAAAGTGTTTGTCAAGAGAATGCTGTCATATCATTCTTAAAAAGCAAGGACATGGAACTACCAAGGGAGACTGACTTTGTAAGGTCAGCCAACCACAGGGATTCCAATGAAAGAACAGACCTCATGATTTCTGTCTCTATTCACAGGTCTTATTTAAAGACAGCCTACCCCTAAACCCATCCTCAATAATGTCACAGAAACTGTATGGCTGTCATTAACTCTGTCATAAATCTGCTTCCAAACAGAGCCTTGAACACAGTTCGTCTAGCGTTAAAAACATCAACTCCTTTCATCCCTGGTTTGTTTTTGTTCCTTTGCTGCTTTTTTTTTCCATTAAAAACCCTCTGAAAATCTGTTTCACATCACATTTTTGGCTGCCGTTTTAAGAGTTCCCCTTTGGAAATATAAGCAGGAGACCAAAGGTACTACGTAGCCATAGCCCGTTTGGTAGCCTGTGGTAATTGCAGGTAGGGGGTTTCTGCCCTTCCAGTGGAGAGCTGTTAGATGCGGAAGCTAAAGATCCTCATCTGGAAAGCTCAAAATAACACGGGTGAGATATAGTTTACTTATACAATCAACTTTAGTCCTTTTTAACCATGTAAACTCTCAAAATATGGGTGCACAAAACACTTTAAAAATTTTGCTTAGACATCACAAAGGAAAATCCGAATCTCATTGGTTTTCTCCTAAGTTTACAATGTGATATGTATACACGTAAGGCTTTCAGAAGGACATTATAAAGACACAGAGCTGACTGTCCTGACTGAGACAAAATGACACACCACAAAATTCAATTTTTGCAGAGGAAACAAAGAAAAGTCATCACTTTTTGTGAAAGAGGAGAGGCTTCACCATGCCCGCCAGGATCTTGGGCAACTGGGCAGCAATAACTTCAGACATCATTTCCGGAAATTCCACAGCCAGTGCCCGGGATTGGATGAACGTATTCAAGCAGTACAGGTGGAGCTGTTTCACAAGCTGTTGGTTCAACACGTGGGTAGAAAACATGAGAGAAACAATAAAATCACTTTGTTCAAATACGATAACATTTTTCTAATGCTGGAAACACCTATCTAGATGCTTGTTCTTACCAACATGCAAACAACGCTTTCCAGGCTCCAGGGTAATATGGAAAATGTTTTATGTGTATGATGGGGCATGCTGATAGTATGTTATTTTACAGATTTACTTATTTTTGTGTTATGAGTATGAACATGCATTCCTTGCATGTAGTGCCCATAGTAGCCAGCAGATGGCATCAGATGCACTGGAACTGGAATTACAGATGCTTGTGAGCCACCCTTTGTGTGCTGAGACCTGACTCTGGTTCTTCTGTAAGAACAGCAATGGCTCTGAACTGCTGAGTCATCTCTCCAGGCCCAAGCCTGCCATATTTTAAGGTAATAAAATTAGCTACTTTCTCATCACTTAAAGTAAACATTTTGATTTAATTTTCAACACTTTTTCTTTTCAATGCATGTATGCAGATAGAAAGGGAGTATTAAATACCTAAATTTTCAAAATGCAATTATTTCATAAATCCTATTTGTTAATCATACTTTTTCAGAACAATGGACTGTTTCTATGTCAATAACCCAACACAAACCATGGAGTTCAGGGCCTCAGGCATGTGCCCTAAGCAGTGTATTGTTGAGCAACACAGCCTTGCTTTAATATTGACTTTTGAGGCAGGGACTTGCTAAGTGGCCCCGATCACCTCTTTCTCTGTAGCTCAGAGGAGTCTGTGAGCATGTGAGCTCCCTGGGGACTACAGGTCCATGCCAGGCTCAGCTTCCATTACAATGAAATATGTTATGTACACAATTTTAAAAGTGTCATACTACAAGATCGATCACAAAGGAAAGGGAGGAAGCAGAATCCAGAAACTCTTCAACAGGCATCTTGCTCAATTATGTTTCCATTTTTGACTGAATCAGTGCCCTTGGTTTTTACTGGAAACGTTGGTATTGCTTCCTGCTGCCTGGCATTTCACTTCTTTTCTTGATCATTTTCATTTTATTTTATAACCTTGTATCTCATTTCCTTAATTTTCCCCTCATTTGTCACAAAGCCATAATCAGCTTCTCTGAAGGACTGTGAGAGGTCACCCCAATATGGTTGTGCTTATTAGCCACTCCCTAGCTCTACTTTCATCCTGGAGCTGATGTTCTGGAGACCCGTGAAGCCTTTCTGGTCCTGGTCCAGCGCTTCTGACTGATCCTTTCCATCATTATGCAAGGACATCACCATACATAGCTTCTGGCTGGAATCCTCCTTGCCTCCAGCTCTTTGTTCCTTTGTGACACGTCCTAATGCAGTTTCTAGGAAAGGTTATATTTGAGATAAACTCTGTAAGACTTTACAAGTCTGAATCGCTCTGATGGTGGCCTTTCCATTGTTGGAGTATTTGGCTGGTGGTTTTGCTCCCCCAGACACTGGTCATTGTCCTGTCATTGTCATAGATGCAATGTCATCCAAAATTCTGGTAATTTGCACATGACTTGTTTCATTTCTCATTTGTATGCTTAGAATGGTCTTCTCACTCTTGGTATGATGAGTTTTTGTAGTGTACCTCGAATCAATTTTGAGTTCCCATATTCTATTCCCGTATAGTTAGACAACTCATATCTTTAGCAAAGAGTAGGCATGCAAGCCTGGAGGATTGTTACCAGTTGAAGGTCAGTATAAACTACAAAGAAATCCAAGTCTCAAAAAAAGGGAGAAAAAAAGAACTGAGAACCTTCAATTTCAACAACTTCAGTAATAATTTCTCTGACTGTAGCTTTTCTTCTGAAAATTCCTATTAAGTTGAATTTGAGGATGAAATTTGTACTACTGATCTCTTAAGATTCCTACCTTTTTCTCTCTGATTTATGTCTTAGGTTTTAAATAATGTTTCTACTGAGAATGTCCTTTGTATTTCATTACTTTTGTTGAATTTTAATGTCTTCTATTTTGAACTTAATTATCCCAAAGTTTCATTTATTTATTTAGTTAGTTTTGCTGAATACCTGCTCTTGAAGACTCTCTGTTGTTTGTTTGTTTGTTTTGACACAGTGCCATTGTGTATCATTGATGCTCTGTGAATTTGTCTTCTGCACTGGTGCTTTCTTCCTCAGGTTGAGCTTTTAAAGCCTCCTTTACTTTCTGCTTTTCATCGTAAAGGTTTAATTCAAGTGGCTCATCTTCTTTGCAGGTTGCTCATGATTCAGGCTCACAAGCTGACCTGGTGACTGGGGAGCTTTTTCATGACTTTGATTCTCATTTTATTTGTTTTTTTTATATACCAGCAATAAAAGCTTGTATCGAATATGTCTCAGATAACCATATATGATCATATGGTTAATGTAAGGTCAACATTGGTCAATATGGTCAACATATGGTCAACATCAAACACAACATTATGATACTGTCTTTTAAAACCCAACTACAAACGAGAATTTGGGGGAACCACACTGTGATGACTAATATTGGTCATCAACTAACAGGATCTAGAATGACCCAGAAGATAAGCCTTTGGACACATCTAAAAGGGACTGTGTACTTTATATTAGCTTCTATGTAAGCTGTGAGAGATTAGGTTAATAGCACCACTTCTTAGGCTTGGGGTCCAGACTATCTAACAAGGAGCTCCCAGAGTTCATTTCAGAGCTCCCAGAGTTCATTGTGTGATATGTGGTGGTTTGCAGTGTTTGACCCATAATGCCACTGCATCATTAGGAGGTACGGCATTATTAAGGAAGTGTGGCCTTGTTGCAGAAAGTGTGTCATTGTGGGGGTTGACTTTGAGGTCTATGCTCAATCTTTGCCCAGTGTGGAAAAGACCTTCCTCCTGGCTGCCTTTGTATCAAGATGTAGAACTTTCAGCTCCTCCTCCAGCACTGTGTCTTCCTGGACACTGGCCATGATCCCCACCATGATGATAATGGACTGAACCTCTGAACCTGTAAGCCAGCCCCAATTAAATGTTTTCCTTTATAAGAGTTGCCTTGGTCATGGTGTCTCTTCACAGCAATAAAAACCCAACTAAGATGAGAAATTCACAAAGTTGTCACCAATAATCTGTTAGACAAAAATATTTACATCATGCAAGCTGTCAAGAAGTTTTGTAAGTTGATAGAAGCGTTGTGAACTGGGGACCACCCCTTTCTGTCTTAAGCCAATTGCCTTGATCAATTCCCGAATATAGCTTGACCTCATCTCCTCAAACTGGCTTTGACTTCTCAGGCCTTCCAAAGGAACTGCACAAAATAAACAAGAAATAGCAGTGAATATACTTCTGAGCCAGATAACTAACATATTTTATACATAATTTCTAAGTTTACACGCGCGTGCGCACAGACACACACACACACATAATTTTAAATAGAAGCAATTAAGAAGGAAAATAATAGTGGAAGACAAAATCAAAACAGAAATCTTTTAATTGTCAAAGAATAGGTGAACAACTTGCATTTCAGACTTATATCTATGAATTATGCATTTAATGTTGCATTTGCTCAAAAGAGGCCTTGGCATTACTATAAAGACTTGCTTTAAATACCTAGTTTTATTTCATTTATAGCTTTATTTTGGAACTTCTTATTTTATTTTTCTCTTTTTAACAACATTTATGTTACTTTATATAGCTTTGTTTTCATGTAAATCTCAACTGTTTCTTATTAAAATTGATCTTGGCAACTTTATCTTCTTGTTGTAGTTTTAATATTGCTTTATTATATTTATTACTGCTTTCCTGCTGCTATGAGAAAAGTTATTATATTTGAGTATTTATTTTATATTCATTGATTTAACTCTTATACCTGGCCACTTTGTTTTCTTTGTATATTTCTAATAGTGTGTCTATTGTCTTCTTTCCTGTAATTGTGCCTGTCAGCTGTCATTCATTTCCTTCCTTCCTTCCTTCCTCCCTTCCTTCCTTCCTTCCTCCCTCCCTCCCTTCCTTCCTCCCTTCCCTTCCTTCCTTCCTCCTCCTTCCCTTCCTCCCTTCCCTCCTTCCTCCCCTCCCTTCCTTCCTTCCTCCTTCCTCCCTTCCTCCCTCCTTCCTTCTCTCTCCTTCCTCTATTCCTCCTTCCTCCTTCCTTCCTCCCTCCCTCCCTCCCTTCCTTCCTCCTTCCTCCTTCCTTCCTTCCTCCTCCTCCTCCCTTCCCTTCCTCCCTTCCTCCCTTCTTCCTTCCTCCCTCCCTCCTCCCTTCTCCCTTCCTTCCTTCCTTCCTTCCTTCCTCCTCCTCCTTCCTTCCTCCCTTCCTTCTCCTTCCTTCCTCCTCCCTTCCTTCCTCCTCCCTCCTCCTCCTTCCTCCCTTCCTTCCTCCCTTCCTTCCTCCCTCCTTCCTCCTTCCTTCACTTCCTCCCTCCCTCCTTCCTTCCTCCTTCCTTCCTCCTTCCTTCCTCCTCCCTTCCTCCTTCCTTCCCCTCCTCCTCCTTCCTTCCCTTCCTCCCCTCCTTCCTTCCTCCTTCCTCCTCCCTTCCTTCTCCCTCCCCCTCCTCCTCCCTTCCTCCTTCCTTCCTTCTTCCTTCCTCCTTCTTCCTTCCTTCCTTCCTCCTCCCCTCCTTCCTTCCTCCTTCTTCCTCCTTCCTTCCTCCCCTTCCTCCTTCCCCTTCCTCCCTCCTCCTTCCTTCTCCTCCTTCTCCCTCCTTCCTTCCTCCTCCTCCTCCCCTCCCTCCTTCCTTCTTCCTTCCTCCTTCCTTCCTTCCTTCCTTCCTCCCTCCCTCCTTCCTTCCTCCCTCCTTCTTCCTTCCTTCCTTCCTTCCTTCCCTCCTTCCTCCCTCCTTCCTTCCTCCTTCCTTCCTTCCTCCTTCCTTCTTCCTCCCTCCCCTTCCTCCCTCCTTCCTTCCTCCCTCCTCCCCTCCTTCCTCCCTTCCTTCCTTCCTCCTCCTCCTTCCTTTCCTCCCTCCTCCTTCCCTCCCTCCCTTCCTTCCCTCCCTCCTTCCTTCCCTCCTTTCTTCCTCCCTCCCTTCCTTCCTTCCTCCCTTCCCTCCTTCCTTCCTTCCTTCCTTCCTTCCTTCCTTCCTTCCTTCCTTCCTTCCTTCCTTCCTTCCTTCCTTCCTCCTTCCTTCCTCCCTCCTTCCTCCCTTCCTTCCTTCCCCTTCCTCCCTCCCTCCTCCCTCCTTCCTCCTCCCTCCCTCCCTCCCTTCCTCCTTCCTTCCTTCCTCCTCCCTCCCTCCCTTCCTTCCTCCCCTCCCTCCCTTCCTTCCTCCCTCCCTCCCTCCCTCCCTCCCTCCCTCCCTTCCTCCCTTCCTTCCTCCCTTCCTTCCTTCCTCCCTCCCTTCCTTCCTTCCTTCCTTCCTTCCTGACAGGGTTGCATGTAGCCCAGTATTCAGAACATTATGTAACTGCTAATGACCTTGAATGCTTGTTCCTGCCTTCACTTTCCAAATGTTGGATTATGGACATAAGCCAACATGCTCAGGTCTTCTAGCTGTCACTAATCAATCAATTCATTGCACTGTTCAACACTTACATAACAATATTAGCTAACAACAGTGGTGGGACATGTGTATGTTGGATGATTTATTTTGAAGAGAATTGACTTTGTCATATACATTAACTAACAATTTGGACATTAACCTTTGGTCTGCCTTCGTGTGTATTTCTGTGCTGGGATTAAGATGAGCACTGCTGTTCCTCTTCAGCCGTACACAGTTTTAGCTCCTTTCTTCCAAATCCTCCATAGATCTCTTATACAAGAACATGGTTTTCCACTCTCCCCTTCCACACCCTCTGATTCCAGAGGCCAGAGTTTTGTGCTGTTACCTCTTCTTTTTTGCTCTCCTACACAGGAACCTTCAGCCTCAAGCAAACATTTTCTGAAGCCATGTGTAGATCCAAGAGAAAAATAGAAAACCTCCTCCATCGATGGTTTTCCACATTAGTGACATTTATTCTGCACTATTTCTGTAAAGACGTGCTCCGAGGTTAAAGATACTGCTCATACCTAGCTTTAAAGCCCAATACTTCCCCTGCCTCTCAGTGTCAGCTGCTTTCTAAGTCTCTGGGATAAGGAAACAAACCAAAGAGAAATCAAAGAAATAACACTTCGGCTTTCAGTTTGCAGCTGCTCAGATTCTAAATATAGAGGGGTTTCTCGGGAGTGATTCTTGCAAAATTCAATAAACATGAAATTGTTTTTACGCATCTCTATGGATGTGCAGCATGCGTCCCTACCAGACCTACAGTCTGTTCTCTCCAGTTATGTCAGACTCTAGTCATTTCACACAATGCACTTCTACAGCTTCCAAACCAATCCTCATAACTAACTCACCCTGACATGAGAACAGGAAATTATTCTTCTTAGTGATCCCTTCATTAGGAGATTTATGAGAGCCTGTGTGACTCTGCTGCCTGTTCCTGCAGAGTTTTGCATTGTTTTTTGTGGCATACAGCAACTTTAAGTTTGTAATAAATTAGCAAACATCCCCTTACAACTTTTCCATTTTATTTATTTATTTATTTATTTATTTATTTATTTATTTATTTATGTGTGTGTGTCTGTGTGTGTGTGCGTGTGTGTGTCTGTGTGTGTGTCTGTGTGTGTGTCTGTGTGTGTGCCTGAAGGTATACTCACACCCACGTGTGAGTGCTTGCAGAGATCAGAAGAGGATGGAGGATTCCTCTGTACCTGGAGTTGCAGTGGCTGGGAGCCACCCTGCAGGAATGCTGGGAGTCAAGCTGTGGTCCTTTCTCTGCAAGGACCATTCCACTCTTAACTTCTGAGACACATCTCTAGACCCAGAGTTTTGGTTTTGCTTTTGCAAAGGTAGTTCCTATTTGAGGTTTGAAAAGTTTATATTTCTTCATAGTTTTTAAACAATTTCAATATTTGTATTTAACTTAATTATCTGGATATATAAAGAGCTAAATAAACTAATTTTTCTAAATATGAAGTCATTTCCTCTTAACACCACTAATTTTTTAATCATTGACTTTTGATATGTTCGCCACAGTATTTAAATTTCTGCTTGACAATTGAATGTGACCATCCGTCTCCTGGACAGTAAGAAGTATATGGCACTACAATTCTCCTATCTTGTAATGCTGCACAAGCCTAGCATTAAAGCCCAATATTTCCCTTGCCTCTCAGTGTCAGCTGCTGATTTAAAGATGCTTTTCCAGAGATGTTGTATAGTTCTCCCCACTGGCCAAAATGTTACTCCAGTTTTCACTAGGATGCATAAGATATGTAGGTGCATTCGTGTGGATTCCACGAAAGCACCTTGCATACTAAGGAACTGACTCTTCCTTCCCATCCCAAGCTCCCTTCCTCAGCCAACTGAGATTTGTGCTACTAGCAGAAGTCCCTGAAAAGATCCTGCTGAAACACTGAGGTGACCTCATCCTAAGTTCTTAGCGCCCAGTGACTCACTTTCAAATCAAAGAATCAATCATACAGCTGAAGGCTGAAGCCGCCGTGTGTGGGAAGGGCACAGAAGGGCTCAGTGCATGCATGTGTCTCAGGTCTTGCATCTCCGTGTGTGGGAAGGGCACAGAAGGGCTCAGTGCATGCATGTGTCTCAGGTCTTGCATCTCCGTGTGTGGGAAGGGCACAGAAGGGCTCAGTGCATGCATGTGTCTCAGGTCTTGCATCACCCAAACTTCCACCCATTCCTTATCTGCTCATTTCTAGTCAGATGCAACGGAAGACTGCAGGGCACATGACAGTGCAGCCACTACATGGGAGGAAGCTAAGTCTTTCTTGTTTACCCCTGGGACTGTTCGAGTAACACACACTCTGCTGATGCTCCAAGTCAGTGATCCCTGAGGCCATCTGCTGTAACAGTCAAACTGTTCTCACTCACTGAAAATAGTTCCAAACAAGAGTGTTCGTGAAGGCGTGGTATGTTTAATAGGAAGCATAACTTGATTTCATATTAAGAAGCTTGTGAAATGGAGTAAGCAAATCAGTTTGTAGTCGTATTTCATGTAAAATAAAGAAATTGGCTATGCTATTTTAATCTTGTGTGACTATATATAAAAAACATCAAATCACTATTTTAAGGTCAAGGGCAATATATTGGAAATTCATCCTTCACAGTTACAATCTAAATTGTATACGTGGTATGTGACCATATGATGACATTTTGATGTTTACCTTCTGAATTTAAAAGTAAGGAGCCAAGTGTCTTTAGGCTTGGGTACTCACTTGTGTTAAGAAGAAGTAAGACTTTCATACAGAGGAACTCCTCGTGGGTCACCTGGAGCTTGACAAACTCCTGTGGGATTTGCCACATGGTAAGGCACAGCGAGTAGAATGACAGCTCCTTCATCCTCTGCCTTGTACCACACACAGCACACAAAAGAAAAAGCAGCGTAAACATAAACAACCAATGCCCATCAGCCAGGCAGTAATGTAACTTGTCAGGGAGCAAAAGGTCAGGAACTGTCTTTCCTGCATATTTAATCAACAAACTTAATATTTTGAATTTTCGATGTCTCTAAACTTTTTTTTTACATGGTAGCACTACATTTTTAAGGCAAAGAAAATTTAGACTTAAAAATATTATTACATACACATTGATCAAAGTTAATATTGTCTCTTGCTTTTATTATGACACTTGAAATACCTAGATCTGCTGCGAGCAATGTTGAAGGATTTGGAAGAATTTGGAGCCAGGAACTGCTGTATTGATGGACTAGTATATGTATTTATTTGTATGTGTAAATATAATTTTGTGCACAGGTTAATGGATTACTTCAGTTCCTAAAACTTTGCAACACTGACTTTTCCTAGTGATGTATGTAGTGACAGAGAAACAAATAAAAGCACGGTAGCACATGTAACTGAAAGGTTAGTGCAGGCTCTGTAGACGGGGTTCTCTGATATGAGGGATTCTCTCGGCACGTGCCATTTTGTAAGGCCAGCATTAGTCACTGTAGCGAGTAGAAATAGTGGGATGAAGACAAGATACCCACACTGAAGGATTAAGATTAACCCTGGCCCCTCAGGTCTGTGCCAGGTTATCCAGTTCTTCCGAGCCCCAGTTTCTTGAACTGTTAAGGTGGATGATGCTGAGTCCTTGCCTATGTCCTAAGGGACTATCAGTTAAAAAAGAATGAATGGAGCATGAAGATTGTCAACTGTGAAGATATTAGATAGTAGTGTCAATTACTACTTAAATGCACACAGCTTGACATTCACCATTAGAACAGTGTAGGCATTACCTTGGACGAAATCGTACCATCTAAACACTACATGCTAAAAACTACTCAGATATGATAAATCAAATCGAAATAGTCATAGAATATTTTATGTTTAATTTTTAAAAATAAATTTACTGTCAAGTGAAACTATTTGATTTATTTCAATACCTCAAGTACAAGTCTGAAAACTTAATATGATAAACACTTAATATAACATGATATATTGAATTGTACATCTCAGATTTTTAAAAATAAATAAAAATATTAGTTTGAGATAAAAACATATTTCTAGACAAGAGGAATGGGGTTCAAACATCAAATAAGTAACTAACTCGGAGAATTTAACTAAAATTTTCAAGCAAATAAACATAGACAAAAAACTTTCTGAAAAGGTCTCCAAGTTCTCAGGAAGTAATAGAGTTGGCCAATGGGATTGCATGAAACTAAGTTGCTTCTGTACAGCAAGAGAGAAATGTGATTGAGTGAAGAGAAAACTTTAAAATAGGCAAAAATATCTGCTAACTAAACATTTGACAGAGGATTAATATCTAGAATATGCAAGGATTATAAACTAAAAAAAATCAAGAAATGAAAGGACCCAATCGATAAATGAATTACTGAACTTATTATTGTGAAATGAACAGACAGTTCCCAAATGATAGAGTACAAATGGCCAATAAAAACATAAAAATGTTCACCCTCATGAGTCACCCAGCAAAAGTTAATTACAGCTACATTGAGAGTCGATCTTACCAAAGTCAGAATGACAGAAAATCATCGTGCTGATGAGGATGTGGGCAGAAGGAAGCTTTTATACCCTGCTGCTGGGGATATAAACCAGTCCAGCCACCATGGAAATCAGCCTAGAGGCTTCTTGAAACACTAAAAACAGATTTACATACTACCCACCTAACAATCTCCTGAGTATTCACCCAAAGGTCTCCAAGTCAACACATTACAGAGACCCTTACATCAATGGCGATTGCCACATGATTCATCGTTGTATTGCCGCTTTCCAAATCATACTGTGGATGTACCTGTGTCAACAACAGAAGCACCAAAAGTCACAACTTACTCATTCAGGATTAGGTCAGGTGCAAAATATAGCATCTGTCCACTGACATGCTTGTACGACCTCCACCCCAGGCCAAACACCATCAGACTCATCCAGGAGTACTGAATCAGGGTTATCTGGTCATCGATGTGTAAGTTTCGGAAACCTGCAATGTTTCGAAAGAAAACAATCACAGAAATCATGTGAACCGTGTTAAAAATTTGTAGGAAGTCGAAACTAGATACTGATATGCTTTCCTAAAAATCAGAAAATGCTCATAAATAACACAGCCTATAAAGAGAAAAATGGATAGCCATTTTGTAAGTCATGAATATCATCAATGTGATTTAGTGCTAGTAATAATCATTAACTGAATTAATTATCTGTTCTGGATTTATGTAATACCCATTTCCATGCTAGGCACTATGTTAACATGATAAAAATCAATGCCAGAATCCGCATATGGGTGAGAACATGTACTATTAGTCTTTCAGTGTCTTCTTGACATGATATTCTCTCACCATGAATCCAGTTTCTGTGGTGCCTATACAAGACCTGTACAAGAGCAAGCCTGCACGCATTCCAGTATGCAGAGAGAGGGACTCAGAAGCACTACCCCTGGCTGAGAAACTATAGACAATTGATGGCTTCTAGGAGAGGGAGAGTCAGTTTCATTAAGGATATGGTCCTGATAGGTCAACCGCACCCCAATGGTTGCTCCCATAACAATGAGTATATGAGCAGCATGCATTTGACCAAGTAGTTTATTAATGAAAAAGGAAAAGAAAGGGGAAAGAGGACATAGTGTTGAAAAGGGCATGGAAGGAGGGGAGTGGATATGGGAGGAGTTAGGGAAAGGAGGAAGACTGAGTTTGCATTATCCCAACACTTAAAGAATATATAAGACACTTGGTTTTCCTGTGGAGGCAAGAAGGATTTAAGGCCTTTCTTCAGTAGTCCTCCTCAAATCTGAAATAAGGGCAAAGAGACAAGTTGGGGTAAAAGTAGCACATTTTGGACATATTGGAGAGACCTTAAGAGTATTGATCACATTTGGGTATACGGACTTGAACCTGGGGATGTATTAGGGAAAGAATATGAATGGAGATGCCACTGTAACATACAACAGTTGAATAATGAAACTGTATTTAATATTTTGTTTAAGATTAAGTAAAAATGTTTTAACATGAGCATCAAATCCTTTCCATGAAGCTCTTTGAAAAGTAGTTATTTTCCTTAAGTCCACTGCTACCCATTTACAAATGATCTAATTCAGAAATCAAGCCAGAGTAACACTTAATCCATTAGCTGTTGAAAGAGAAAGCATTTCTTTCTGTTAGACATTGAAAATTTCTGCATATGCTCCTGATGGCCCACCATCAGTTGGGGAACTGACTTACTTGTCTTTGTGCTTCTTAGTCTCCATAGAGATGAAAACTCAAGTGTGCCTCCCTAACTAATGGTAGCTGGGCAACCTCCTGATGTTTGCGGCACACTCTTCAGTGTCTAACCACCCTTCCTCATCATTCCTCTCTGTTTCTGCTTGACTAATGAGTCCTTCTGTTTGGAGTGTGATAGAACAGCAAATGCTGCTATCAGGGGAAATGCATACAACCCTGCTGCCCTCTGCATGGTGCCTGGGGAAGGTCTGTGAAGCACTCACTACCAGGACTCTGTCTCTGAGTCAGCAATGACAAGGTGTGGGTTTTTATTGTGAGAGAGGTAGAAGTCTCAAGGCATCTGAGGAATGCATCTCTGTGTGACACTTGTTCATTGTCCTGCCCATGACAGGTCTCAGTTTGTGCTGGATCCCAAACCTGTCCTTCACTCCAGCTCAGTGAATTCCTGGTGCCCTCCAGAGGTTGTTTCCTTTCTTTTCTGTTTTGAGAGCCCAGGGTTTTCTTCTATTATGATTAGAATAGTTATTTTTTTCTTTGTTTTGATACTTTTAGCATCCACAGATCTAACTTATTTTGTGGCAGAAAGACACCAGCTTGCCAAGAAAAAAATGTTGCTTGTGATTTTTTAAGTTTCTTATTTTCACATGACTTTGCTCATTTAAGCTTATGTCTACACGATATGTCATTTTAGAAAAAGTGTGAATCTTAATACAATTTATCTAGAGCACAAGTATTGCTTTCATTAAATATTGAGCAAAATGGATAATTCTTTCATAAAATTCAGAATCAATTGATGATAAAAAATCAATTCTTTTTAAAACATGAAGATTACGCAAAGGAGGCATGAGTAGATAGAGTTGTGTGTTGGTGTGCAAAAAGGCCTCAGTTCCACTCGTGACTCTAGCAGCTGAATGCTACTTTGAACAAGTCAGGCCATGAGGATAAACATAACTAAATATAACTGAATTAAAGATTCAGGATAACTATATACTTTGTTGAGGAATATGCAAATATTTATTATCCCAACTGTGGATCCTGTGACAGATCACTAATTGGATTAATGGCTATAGGAAAACCACTAATCAATTTGAGAAAAAAAAAACCAATTTAAAACAAATGAGTCAAAAATAAATAAATAAATAAACACAAAAAATGAACCACATTGTAGTAGTGTACTCTTGTAATCTCAGCACTGAGGAGGTGGACGTAGGAAGATCAAGAGTTCAAGTTTATCCTTGACTACAGAGTAAGTTCTAAGCCAGCCTTAGCTATGTGAAATAACAACATGAAAAATAAATAAATAAAAAGGAAGAAAGAATATGGCTTCAAACAAAATAAAGTCAAAATTATAAGCTAGAAAGCACTATCCTTTATGTTACAGAAAACACACATATAATTAAAATATAAATGCTGTGAGTGACAATAAATCCAGAAGACATATTAGGCACGCCTGGCCTGGGAAAACAGCTCAGCCAGCAAAGTGCTTCTCACACAAGCAAGGGGAGTGAGTGTTCCTTCCCAGCATCAGAGAAAAGCCAGGTGTGTGGTGTTGCATAATCCCAGAGCTAAGGGCAAGCAGAGACTAGTGAATCCTGGGAACTCTCTACCAGCCAATCTAGACAAATCAGAGAGCTCCAGACTCAGTAAGAAACCCTGCCCTTAAAAGTAAGGTAGAGAACAGCTGGGAAGATATTCAGTGCAACCTCTGACCTCCACACATGCACACATGTGCTTCTATGTGCACATGGACATGAATATATGAATAGATTCATAAAATTACACATATACATACAAGTAAACATTAGTAATGAAATGTATATTTAAAATATTTTCAGAATTTCATTTCATATGTATTATTTTATTTATCAGCTTGTATCATATGCAAATATGAATTTCATCATATACAAAATGACAGGTTGGTAGAAACTGAGATTCAATTAATTGAACATATTAAAGTATTAACAGAATGATCTCTAGTAACTCATTAGTCTATATATTTGGTTCTCAATTCTAACCTCTCTGATATATTTTAAAACATCTAAGTATTTGATGTAACTTTGATAGATTTTTTCATTTCAAATCATTGTTTTATATTAATCTATGACTAGTTTTAAATTTTTAAAAGGTTATACATACATGATTCTGTTTTCTTTTCTGAAAATCAGACTCTGTTTATATTCACTTTATCCCTGTGCTTATCTCTTTTTCTTGCACTTCTGGAATCTAGGTCTATCAGTGTCTTGAAATAAAGGAACACTTACTTTTTGTAGTGTAAAAGGCAACTTTTATTGAAATATTTCAAAAATTACTCAGTTACTAACATTCATAGCAGAACACATATTTCCATCTAACAGAAAACCTCCTTCCTCCACCTTTTGGAGGTGAAGCTGTGGAAAAAGTCCAATGTTAAATTGACTTGAACATGGCTGGCTCACAAGTAAAGTTTCTCCCCATTGACTGTGATACCATTCCATCATTTTATACTGAAACAAAGCCAGGAACATGGAGATCAGATTCCTGTGGTGATACTGATCAGAGAAATTTCATGCATTTGAGATGATAATCAAACTGGAAAACCTACTCTTTGGAAAGTGATGGATGATTGCTAATTGTGCTTAAGAAGTAGTGCAAAAAAGTAATTTTCTCTAAGTGTCTTGGCCTAATAATGCTTGAAAAAAAAATGACTATGTATTGTCCAATTCTCAATACTTAAAAACAAGATAATGGAGAAGACAGAGGTGACTCATGAGACTTGCTGTGCTTCCAAGGTTCTGATAAAAAAATGTATGAGTTCTACCTCTGTTTAAAAATGTGTCATATAGTTGAAATGGTGAACCTCAGCCAAGGTTGGAGAATTACACATCTCAGAACCTTGTGGTATAAGGCATCAATCTCAATATGTATGTGAATTTTCAGATCAGAGGGAGACATAGGCGATGCATCACCAACACATTCCGTAGCTTAATCTGATCAAGAATGCTAGAGTTCATCTAAGATAATATAGCTCTCTGTATAAATCTCACACTTTAGATTTCTATACCTTATTTGTCTTTTCTTAGACAAGATCTTACTTGTGTCAGAGGCTGGTCTTGAACCTAAGACCCTCACTTGCCTCTGCCTCTTCCCAATTGGTGGGATGGTGGGAATGTATGGTGAAGATGTAGGGCAGATTAGACTAGTGCGAATGCTGGAGGGTAATTAGGAGCCAGCCAGAAGAATACGTGTATGAACAGAAAACAACACCGACATGGGAAGAGAAAGACAGACAATGGAGCAAAGAGCCTTTCAGCACATGCTCCTTAGTTCTGTGGTCGAAGGGAGGAGAAGAGGGGTGCTGTCAGTTCAGAACTGGGTTACAGAATGGCCTTGATTTGTAAGGCCATATAGTTTAAAATTTATTCTGAGGTGGAAAAAGAAAAATATGATTGGTTACAATTATTTTAGAAAGCTGATTCTTGGGTTGGAATCTTGGATTAGATTGTTGGAGAGCTGAAATCTAGGTAAACAAAGAAAGGGTGGGGACCAAACTAAGCTGAGTCAGCAGCCATGAAGCACCATGGGAAGAAGCCGTGTAGTGAATAGAGGTGTTGAAAGAACTGACAACCACCCAGGCAAGAAAGGAAGGAGGAGAGAGCCAAAGATGGCTCTGAAGGGCTGGCTGACGACTTGTTTCAGGATACAGAAAAAGAAAAATGGCTTTGGCATATGCGCAGTAAGGCCATGTTGACTTGGGAGGTCATCTGGGTGGAGCTGTGTTAAGAGCACTTGGAAAACATGACTGAGAGTGGTGGACTGATGCCATTATTTAAGTGTCATTGGAGTGGAGTGAGAACATCAAGGCTATACATCTGCCCATCCAAAATGTGTAGCATGAGAAACCAGTGGAGGAGAGGGCAGAACTCAGGAAAGTAAAATGTACGGTGAAGAACAGTTATACAGTGACTAAAACTTTGTGGGAGAAACCGTGTTCCTGGAAGGAATGCATGGACACCGAAGGAAAGTTTCAGCAGGTACTGGTTACTCTACCAATAGCCCCATGGGCACTGAAGTGTGTCAGCTGAGAACAGGCATGCGACCTGACAATTTGAAGATGTCAGCATTGGTGATGACAACTTCAGTGGAATACAGTTAGGGAGTGGACTTTGACAGTTGTCACAGAAGCTCTGGTCATGTCTGACTTTACCCCCAGCAGACCGCCTTCACTCCTCTCCTCAGGCTTTGAATGCAGTGATTTGCCCTATCCATTGTATTGGGGAAGAAGGAAAACAGTCCCTTTCAACACTGCCACTACCTCATGCTGCAGAGCTAGAAAACTGAGAAAAGGTTGTTCTTCTCTTCAGGCTGTCACCACAGCAAGTAGTCTGCATCATTGAAAGCAAGAAGAGAAGCACTCAAATGGGCAAGCGGCAGCATGGCCTGGGGTGAACATTTCACAAAGTAAGGGCAAATAGCAAGACAAATTCATGGTAAGAAAATGTTTACTCTGCTCTTCTCTATTGTTTTGAATCTGGTACAATTCACTGCTAGAGAAGGTGCTCTTGCTTTTTGAATGAGTACTTATTAATTTCTGTCTTAGTATGCCTTTCAAGACCCTACCTGATTTCCACCTGTGCCATTACTTTGCACTACCAGTCCCCAAATAAATTTATTACCATTTGTTTCTGCGTGAATCGGTGGTGAGATCCTCAGAAGGCCAACACTCACTGCAACAGTATCCATCAGTTCTTCTACGCAGATGCATTCTCTCAGCAACTACTAAAACCTTTCATTGGGCAGGGAGATGGGTAACTGAATAATTCAACTCCTGATGTTATTTAAGAATCCCTGTATTTGAAAGATGGAGAGCTACTGACTGTCTCCTGTGTTTTTTCATTTATCACTAACCAAATTTCACTCACAGTTTCTTTCCTATACTCTCGGGCACACTGATTCTTCTAATGACCGTGCTTTCTCTTTACACAGTTAATGAGTCTCCTTGCCATTCCTTTAGAACCCAGTGCTAAAGCCATTCATCTATCCCTGTTTTCTCAACTTCTGTGTCCGATGCTATTGTCAGGTGTCTCCGCTCTCTCCCTAGGTTGAAAGTTCTTTAATAGAAGGAATATGTATTGTTAAGCTTTAAAATTTAGTAGGTAACATCTTGCTTCACACCGTAACCAGGAACACAGTGCTTACTCAAGACAATAAAAACAGTATCACACAAAGTCATCCATACACAGATGTTAAAATGTTGTCAAATGGAGTGTATCTATGAGATGGTCTATAAATATAATACCTTGACGTTATGGCATCTCACATGTTCTCATTAAATTAAAAAAATCTCTGAAATATTATTGGAGAGAAGTAAAATTAGCTGTAGTTATGATAACAGGTCAATGACAACTAGAGTGAGGAAGAGAAGAGAGGAGGAGCCGCTGCCTGGGAAGTGCAGACCCCAGAGCCCCTGCAGCACCATGCTGAGAGCCCTCACTGATTACCTCGGCTTCTGAACTTGCTCTTTTCATCAGACTTTGATGTACACTTTACTGTCTCAAAGGAATGAGCTGGTCTGTCACCAGGTTTTCCAACAGCATATATACATGAATGAATGCAGCTACATTTTCACGGTTAATATGCAATTTCACAATCTGGCTTATTGTTAAGGCTCCTTTAACAAAAGTTTATTTTCCACATAATTAATAACATCATTGTCAACAAGTAACTGAATAAAATACACTTGTCTTCTGTGCAAAGCAGGTGCCCAGATGCAAAGGTGTGTAGCATCCAGTCCTTACATGCCGTGAGCTTGCCTTCTGGCTTTCTGTCCTAGCAGCACGATTTAATTGCTAAGCTCTGCTCTCCGCAGGCACGTGGTAGCATTCATTTAGTCACTAAATAAGAACCATAACCTGGTGTAAAGGCAGCTGACATTACTTCCGAGTATCTAATAACACTGAATCAATGTCATGGTTACTCTTATTAACTTGCCTGGATTTCAAACCAGCTAGGGACCAAAACCCTGGGCCTGCCTGTCAAGACATTTCCACAGTGTTAATTGGAGAAAGAAGATCCACCCAAATCATTGTCAACGGTTATGCCTGGGATTTCCAACTGGACACAAAGGTGCAAGTTCACTGCACACCAGCATTGACCTCTGTCTCCCACTGACTGGGCACAATGTGACGGTTGTCTCACACTCCTACCACCGTGTCTCCCCCTCTGTGATGGCCTGTACCATCTTCTAAGCCCAAACAATCCTCTGCTTCCCTACGGGACTTGTTAGTAGGCCACAGCAACGAGAAAGGCAACAAGAACAATCTTAAATTTATGTCCTTTAGCTCTTCTCGGAGGAGTTAATCATGGCTCCTTGAGCGTGTCTGCATCCACTTTACAGTGTCCTTTTTAAATTCACTGTTTGCCAGTGTGGCCTAAAGAAAGGGCAGTCCACACAAACGCTTGATCATCTCAATGTTGCCTTTGTGAATCATTGATAGAAACTGAGGGAATCGTAAAGACGTGACCATTGTTTTGATGTGCCACATGTAAATTATATTCTTCAGCACTTAAAAAGTCCCTGCCAAATTCAGTACTCATATTTCTTCTCATTGTTTCTTCAAGGATGTGTGGAGGTCAGAATATCTTGATCTATAAACATTTAAACTTAAAACAGCTTTTATCTTAAATGAATAAATGTTCTTTTTAATTGCTCTCTTTTTAAACTTTACTAGCTGATGGTAAAATCATCTTAAACAATAAAGAGTCTCCAAAAATACAAGCGAGAGAAACAATGACCCAGAGCAACAGCGGCCAAGGAAGCCAGCATTTTCAGATAATGAAGACGGAAAATCAAAGCACAGCTAAACACCCACTTTAAAAACAGAATTATTTTTATCAATGCTATTAAGCCATTTACTTAGTAAAGATCTATCAAATGTGATAGCCACTTTTTTTTTTTTTTTTTTTTTTTGAAAGAAAACTTTTAACCATCCAAGGCCTTTTAGCTATGGTAAAGCAAGTGAAAAGCTGGGCGCTCTGACTCATCTGTAGGATTACTTCATCTCCATTAGAATAGCAAGTTTTATTAATTTTTCTCAATACATATCCGTTTGAAGGCCTAACAAACAAGAATATGCTTTCTGTTTCATATAACCTTGGATGTTCTATAACAATTCACCCATTTTATTCCAAACCTTTTTGGTAGAATAATAGCCAAGAAATGTATTCAGATAAATTGGGAGGGGAGTCTTAAAAAAATAAAAATAAAAACTGAATTGGATTTCTTTCAGGACAAAAAGGACATAATGCATTTGCTTCTTGACCATGTGTCAGAAAAGTGAGCATTACAAGGATGCTATTGGTGTAAGGAACACATGATTTTTGAAGGAATCATTCTGTTCTGATCACGAGGTTAAGGCCACACAAACAACTGCTAGTCTTCACCTGTCTCTGGGTCTAAGGTTCAACCAAGTGAGAAATGCATCGTTGGAATGCGAGCAGCCACGTGGCCTCTGAAGAGCCACACAAAGGGACACATCTCGCCAGTAAAGTCAGTGAAGAACTTCCGTAAACACACAGGTTCTCGGGATCGCTGGGCCATATCCTGCTTCTCTTGGTGTGATGAGAAGAACCAAAGATTGAAGTCTGTCTGTCTTTCCAGACTCCTAATGACCTAGGACTTCTGTATTCCTCACTGACTTTATATAGGTACTTCAAGTGCTGTTTTGATGTGTTACAGGAGTTACATGTTGATCTTTTCTCCAACAGATCGAAAGCTTCAGTAGGTTTTAGAATGAACTAGGTGATCTAAAGGAATGGCTGACCTGTCTTTTTCTGAATTACTATATTTGTGATTTAACACATACACTTAGCTATTCTTAACTATTTCATGTAGGTAGCAGTTGGCCAACCTTAATGTGTTCTCTACTTCTCTGGGTTCCCATAGTCTATATGAGTCTTGCCTGAGTGCAAGTGTTGTTGGGGATTGATCCAAGGGCTTATGCATGCTAACCTGGTGCTCTATCAACAAAGCCAAGCAAAATGTGACATTTGCCAAGCATTATGAACCACTAAAGCATATGGTGCTCTTTACATGGTGGTTGACTTTTGTATGACTATTTTCACATTCAGATAGTGCCACAAACATAGTACCTTTTGATGCATGATACCATGTACAAATTACCTGGCAGAGACTTAGACCATTTGACTACTGACAGCAGCTGCCTCTCGCCTAGCTGGTTGAGACTGGTCAGCAAAGAGCTGGACGTGTCGGGCTTTGTGTTGTCATGCCCTGCATAAACCACATCAGGCTCAATGCTCATGAGCAGGTTGATGAGTGGCGGAACCAGTTGAATCTCTTGATTGGGTGAAAATGTGATTCTCTGGCCCAGGGTCTGGCTCTCATTAGGAAGGCCCACTGACTGGGGGAGAGCAACACCATCGAGGGCTCTCATAACTCGGACTTTATTGAACTTCTTAAACTTACGACCTACAGAGAAGACAAAAAGAAAAGAACTTTGTGTAAACACATAGGAATCCATTATTCTAGCAGTGTATTTTTTAAGCCTTATAACCACGGTGCTGTATACGCCTTATCATTAATCTGGAAGTGAATCAGAGTCAGGCAGGCATGGTGATGCAGGGAGCACAGTGCTTGAGAGGTGGGAGCTCTCCAGGCATTCTTACTGAATGATGTGGTAAGTCTAAAGCCAGCCTGCACTACATATGACCTTATCCCAAAGAACAGAGAGAGAGAGAGAGAGAGAGAGAGAGAGGAGAGAAGGGAGGAGGAGGAGGAGGAGGAGGAGGAGGAGGAGGAGGAGAATGTAAATGATAGGCATCAGATTTGGGGTAAATAATAACAGTACTGTCTGGGTTGACAGAGTGCTTGTATTCACATCAGGACCAAGCAGAGGTTATGGAGCCTTGAGTGAAAAGATATCTACTAAGGTGAGTAGTGTTTAAAAGACACCAAAATCAGGATTGATCACTCGTACAACAGGATTGCCTTCCAAAGCTGGAGGCCCAGGCTACATTCATGCAAACAGGGTTCATCACCGTTGTGAGTCTTCTTTTGGGTTTTATTCTTTATGAACCTATTATAATTCATGTCCATTATGTAAAGCCCACAACATCTTCCATACAATTTCAGCAGATTCATATGTTTCTTAAAATGACTCTACATACTGCTGCAAGATCTAAATAACCAAAATTAAGGGAAGACACAATTTTCACCCTATTATCTGTGCTTGCAGAATATACGTATTGCTAGTTAACTTATAGAATTCCTATTTTGGTGAATGATTGTATATTCAAAAGGAAAAGCATGAGGACAAAGCTCAGAAGGAATTAGCTTTTGAGAACAGATTGGTTGTTGGCAGCCAAACCACCCTGAATGCCTCCGTACTTACCAATCTCAGAGGCTAAGCGGGGTTGGTCCTGGGTAAAGCTTGGGTGGGAGAACAGATAGATGGGCACCTGAATGCTTATGAAGACCGCTGCTTCACAACATGTTGGGAGTGAACCAGAGGAAGACTTTGTCACTGAGAATGGGCTAGATTTCAGCTCAAGATATCCTGAATCAGGCATAGCTTTTCAATGTGAAGGCCTGTGCCATGGTTCTGGGAGAGTCCCAGTGACTGAAATGTCCACCTATGGCCGATAGGCCATATATGTTTGGGATAGCAATCACTGTATATGAACACATCTCTAGATGACAAATCGTTGCACAGCTCAGGAGGCTCATGACACTGAGGAGGTAAAAAACATTAGTGAGTTTGGGAGAACTCAAAGATTCCTGATGACACCTCCAAGGTTTAGATGCAGTAGCCAGTGGAGGAAGTCCTTCCTTCCTACCTTGAAGAAGAACTCTTCAACATGCTGAGCTGCCTGTAAGCCATGAAGAGTACTTTAGGGTTCGATCTTTCCTGAAATGTCACCATGTTAGGGTGGCCTTTGGTGATATAGGTGCTTCTGGATCGTCAATGGTTCTATAAATGACCCCAATAAACTCACTGGTTCAGCACATTGGACTTTGAAAGTATCATTTATATTGGTCTGTTGTCTGTTCCTTTCTGGGACAAGCAGGTATTTGCTCATTTCATTCTGGGAACAGTGTCACACAACACGGGTCT